>NW_026623945.1:258777-279365 GCF_030028575.1 Malurus melanocephalus
GAAGGGGAAGAGAGGGAAGGGGAAGAGAGGGAAGGGGAAGAGAGGGAAGGGGAAGAGAGGGAAGGGGAAGAGAGGGAAGGGGAAGAGAGGGAAGGAGACAGAAGAAAATGGGAGAGGGAAGAAAACTGAAGGTGAGGGAAGGAAATGAAAGGAGGTGGAGGAGAGCCCCGAGGGAGGGCGACCCTTACCRAGAGATTTGAACATCTGCATCCCGCCGAACTTGCCCTCGAAGAGGACGGTGTTGTTCAGGGGGTTGAAGGCGCGGATCATGCGGATCAGGAGCACCTCGAGGCAACCTGACGTAGGCAGAGAGAGCGCAGACGAGGGCAGGGCAGGGCGGGGCAGGGCAGGGAAGGTCAGGGGGGTTTCCATCATCCCGGGACCAAATGTAAGAAAGAGGAAAGCCCCAAGTGCACGTTTGAGGTCCAGATTGTTCGTTCCCAAGAGCGGAATGGTTATTTCAACAAATCCGGTTTGGGTTTTGGGATTGGTTGGGGTTTTTTTTAGGTGTCCAATTGTGACCACAATATTTCACCAGAGGGAAATATTATCCAGTCATTCACAGCCAGGAACAGAGACACCGAGGTCGTGGTGGAGAACCGAGAGAGAGGAAAGGGTGAAAACAAAATAAATAAAAAGAAAATGGAAGGAAGAAACGAAAGAACGAGTTAAACTCCAGCGCGTCGGGCACAGCCAGCTCTGGCTTCGGGGTGCAGGACCCCGCTGGGACTCTGGCACGTGTCCCCAGTGCTGGGTGCGAATCTCAGCTCCCCAGCCCTGACAGGGAGGGTTTTCTACAGTTTTGGGGATTCTGCACATTCAGCTCCCCAGCCTGGGCACGGCACCGCCAGCTTGGGCAGATGGGAGGCAGGGGGACGTGGGTGTGCGCTGCCATCATCCTCCCCTTCCCAGTCTCTTGCTGGGAGAAGAGACCAATCCTTTTCTCTCAATCCTCCCTGCTCCCGTTTGAGCTTGGCACCCCTTTTCCCAGGGGGAAACCTTCTGTTCTCATTTCCATCCTGGTTTCTGGGTGACATTTGGATGAGGGCGGCCATGGAGAAAAGCCTCTGCCCGAGGCAGCCACTCCCCACGTGCCCCCCTTCACCATCGCCCTTAACCGTGACCTTCAGCTCCTTCCAGCCCACAGCTGCTCCCCCAGCACCGGGAGAGCTGGGCCAGCGAGGAGGGGACACCCTGAAAGGAAAGCACCAGCCAGGAGAAGAGATGGGATTTGCTCCTTGCCCTGCAGCTGCCGCTTGGGACAGGGTTGGGGATGCCAGGGGGACAGCGGGGACACAAAGGGGGGTGGCAGGGAGGCCAGGGGGGTGGTGGGGTTCCCCCCCTCTTACCGGCTTTCAGGAGGATGATCTGGTCGTTCTGGCAGAGCTCCATGAAGCCATCGATGCGCTTGGCGAACTCCACCACGTACTGGATGGCGTTGGAGATCTGCAGCGAGCACTGCTGCCACATGGCCTCGCAGCTCTGCGGCACACAGGGGACACCCTCAGGGCGTGCTGGCACCCCGGCACCCCGGCTGTGCCACCCCCAGGGCACGGAGGGGACCCCGACACCCCGGCTGTGCCACCCCCAGGGCGCGGAGGGGACCCCGACACCCCGGCTGTGCCACCCCCAGGGTGGGGAGGGGACCCTGACACCCCGGCTGTGCCACCCCCAGGGCGTGGAGGGGACCCTGACACCCCGGCTGTGCCACCCCCAGGGAGGGGAGGGGACCCCGACACCCCGGCTGTGCCACCCGTGGCAGGGAGGGGACCCCAACACCCCGGCTGTGCCACCCGTGGCAGGGAGGGGACCCCAACACCCCGGCTGTGCCACCCCCAGGGCGCGGAGGGGACCCCGGCACCCCGGCTGTGCCATCCCCAGGACGCGGAGGGGATCCCGACACCCCGGCTGTGCCACCCCCAGGGCAGGGAGGGGAGCCCGGCGCTGTGCCACCCGTGGCGAGTGGTGGCATTCGGACACCTGGCACCGCAAACTGCCACTGCGGGCGGCTCCCAAAGCTCTGACAGAGTTTCCTCAGCCTCCTCACCCAGGGGACACTGGGGCAGGGGGCTGTGACAGCAGCACTCACCTTGCTCTGCAGGGCACGGACCTCCTCSGGGGAGTAGAGGCTCCACGCCAGGCGCTTGAGCTCCTCCGTCGTGTACTGGCACGTCTCCAGGTGCGACTTCACCACGTTCTGCGCCACCCGGTCTGTGAGGAGGGGACAGCGGGGGTGAGAYTGATGCCTGATGATTTTTGCCTCCTTTATCCCTTTAACCGTGTCTGTGTCATTATTGAAACTGGCTGACCCCAACCCTGCCCTCTCCCGGGTGTCCCGGGGCGCTTCTGGGGTTGAGGGGCACTACCGTGGTGTCACAGAATCGTGAGGACAGWTGGGACAGCAGGGCTGAGCCTAGAGCAAAGCCAGGGATGCGAGCTGGGCTGTGCTGAGCTCCATCAGGGAGGCTTGGGGCTGCCCTGAGAGCCGAGGCTGAGCGCGTTTCATAGAATCCCAGAATGGTTTGGGTTAGAAGCTGCAATCCCATCCCCTCATCCGCCTTAAATCTCATTCCAGCGCCCTGCCGTGGGCAGCGACACCTTCCCCTAGAGCAGGTGTGAGCAGCCAGAGCTGGGCGTGTCCTGCAAGGTGCTGGGGTGGCCCCTGGCCACACACACCCCCCGTGTGCCCAGCACCGCCCTGGAGCCACGCTGGCGCTCACCAATCTCCAGGACAGAGATGTCGGGGGGCAGCTGAGCCCCCTCCAGCGCCCCGTGCGCCAGCAGCGCCGGCTCCAGCATCAGCTCGTAGATGGACTCCTGCTTGATGAGCGTGGCGTCCGCCACGTCCAGGCTGGACTGGTCGGGCGAGGGCTGCGCCGAGGCCAGCAGGTCCAGGTTGTAGTAGGTGCTGCTGCCGTCAGGGGTCAGGGGGAAGTCGAAGAGSAGCCCGTCCGACAGCGTGGAGATGTCGTCCAGGTCCGAGAGGCCGCTGCTGACGCTGGTGGTGTAGACGCGGCTCAGGGGCTCGGGCTCATCCTTGGGGCCGCCGCTCTGCTCCTGGCTCTGCTGGTGCTTCTGCACCTCGGCGTAGAGGCTGTCCCGCTGCTTCTTGGACATGCGGCCGAACTTCACCGCTGCCCCGGGGGGAGACGCGGCCGTGTCAGGGCAGCCTCGCCCCCCGGAGCGAAGCCACGACCGCCCATCCCCCTGGGAAACCTCTTTTGGGGGATCTGTGAACCCCAGAGCGGGGCTGGGACCCCACTGGAYGCACCCCCCGCCCCAGACCAACCCTGGGTCAAACCAAACAGAACCAGTTCCGATTATTTTCCCGTGGAAAACACCAAAGTGTTYCTTGCTTCCCAAACCCTCCTTGCACCGTGCTGGGGGAAGCAGCTTCATCCCGAGAGCCTGACTGGCTCCGAGGAGGAGCGGGCGGCCCCCGGGCACCCCGGGCAGGACTCACCGTCGCGGGACATGCCGAGCGCCAGGCATTTCTGCAGGCGGCAGTGCTGGCAGCGGTTGCGGTTGGTGCGGTCGATCAGGCAGTTCCTCTGCCGGGAGCAGGAGTAGCTGGCGTTGTTCTGCTGGCTCCTCCGAAAGAAACCCTGCCCGGGACGGCACGGGAGAGAGTTGGGAAAGTGCCCGGTTGGCCCAGCCCCCGCGGCCACCCCGCTGCCGGCCCCAGGGCTCACCTTGCAGCCTTCGCAAGTGATGACACCGTAGTGGATCCCCGAGGACTTGTCCCCGCAGATCTTGCACGGGATCACTTCGATTTGGGCTGCGGGGGGAAAGGGGGAAACCACGGGGGTTAATGATGGGCGCTGCTGAACGCAAGGAGGGAGATGCCGCCCCCTCCACGACAGCACTGGGGAAACTGAGGCACGAGAGCTGAACCCACCGGCAGCGCAGCCCTTCCCACAGACCCCGCAATGATGCTTGAAYCTCAGAAAGGTCCCTAAAAGGCTCACACAGGGTGTGGGGTACCCCTGTCTGCTCCCCCATCCCCTCCAGCAGCAGGAGACAGGGTAGGAAAGCCCTTGGAGCTGGGAGAGCACAGGATGTTTCTGCCACAGCCTGCCCAGGACTCTGTTTTGGAATAATTCCCCTCATTTTCCAACTGATGTGTGCACCGGGCCAGGGCCATCCTCGGCACGGGGACCATCCCCATCCCTRCAGCTACAGCTGCTCTGCTGCCGGAGGTCTGGCCCGAGCAGAGGGTCTGGGGCCCCCCCGCTCCCCCAGCAGCTCCTCTGAAACCCAGGACCGATATAGCCATCCCCAGCTCAAGGTCCCGGCCCCCTTCCCCCCACAAATCCGCTTCCCTCCCCGCTTCTGCTTCGCTGGCACTGAGCTGCTAATAGGCTTCGTCCTCCTCATTTTCCAGCTGCCCCAGATCTGGGCTGGCCCTGCCCTCCCCAGCAGCGCGGGGGGGACGCAGGGCACCCCCGGGACTCGTACGTGCCTCCCGGCATCTCTGCACCCTCTAATCCCCGCTCCAGCCCCCGCACCCCCCGGCAAAGCTCAGCCTGCCGCCGCTCTCGAGGGTGCTGGGCAGCCGCCGCCACGCCAAAATAACCCCCACGGCCAGATTATGGTTATTTCCAATCTCCTGGGCCTGTGCAAATCCCCGCTCGGGTAATTCCCTTCTGCCTCTCTTCTCCCGTGGGAGCCATCGGCTCTGCTCGAGGGATGTGTTTTGTGGGGCCACTTCTGCCAGTGACACCCCGGTGTTCGGTCAGTGCCACCTGTACCCGGGCACCCGGCAGTGTCTTTGAGTCCCTCACTGCCTTGGGGGGCTGGGATGGGGCAGAGGGGCAGCTGAAATGCCATCGGTCCCCCAGGGATGCCATCAGTACCCCCAGGGATGCCATCAGTACCCCCAGGGATGCTCATCCTCCCAGGAATGCTGTTGGTCCTGCAGGGATGGCATCGGTACCCTCGGGGATGCCATCAATACCCCCTGGGGATGCCATCACCGTGTCCCCTGGGGCAGCCTTCACACCAAACCATTTATTCCAAATCCAGGTGCAGGCGGASGGAAGGATCCCTCCTGCACCCATTGCCTCACCGCTTAACCCAATGCCCCACATGCACGGGGTGATTTTGGGGCTGACCCCTCCTTCCCGAGGCTGCTGAGCTGTGTGTTGTCTCCCTGCCCCGACTGGAGGGAGTCGCATCCTGTCCCTGCCCCTCCCTGAATCCTCTGCCGACGCCTCTGCTGCGGCTGTGGGATGGGGCAGCAGAGCGGACTGGGCACGGATGTCCAGGTGGCACCGACAGGACCGTGTGTGGCTACCCCAAATCACCACCCAATGACCAAGACACTCCCAATTCCCCGGATCCTTTGCCATCTTCACCCACGCTGCCCTAGRGGGCTGCAGCCTGCAAACCGCGGGGACCCCTCCCCGCCCCAAGCCCTGTCCCAATCGCCAGGATGGGACAGAGGAGGTGGCATGGCGGGGGGCACAGGGAGGGGGTGCCACCCCCGGCAGGAAGCGGCGTCGGCTCGTTATGCAACGTTAATTGCAGCCGCCGGCAGCGCGGGTGATGCATCGCGGGCGCCGCGCCCTCACGCCCGCGGCCGATACTCCGGTACCCGGAATTACCGGCAGCGGCAAACACCGGGGCTGAGCGCGGCCCGGTGCCGCCGGTACCCACCCCACAATGTCCCATAGGCCACAAAAGCCCCCCAAAAGATCCCGATGGCTTCTTGTACTGTCCATGGCCAAATCCTGCCCCGCGCTGGAGGGAGCCCCCGAGAGCTCCCCAAAGCCCCCCAAAGCCCCCCGAGCCGGAGCCAAGGGCGGAGGGGATGGCGCTGTCCGGGCTCCCCCCAAGTGAAGGAGAAACCCTGACCACCCGCCGTGTGCCTGCAGCCTTTTGGGGTTCTAATTACCATCCTGCTAATTACCCGGCCGTGCCCGCCACCGGCACCTGACCCGCTCAGAAGACGCTCGCCCCAAATAACTGACGTGGAGATAGGGCCGTAACCTGGCGATGGCAATTACAGCCCGGCACGGTTAATTGCTGCTCCGATTGTAAACCCGGCTGAATCACCGAGTCGGCTCCATCCGTGTCGCCTCCTGCCGCCGCCAAGGACCCCCGGGGGCGGCCGGAACATCTCCCCTGCGACCCCCGACCTCCRCCCCCCCGGGGCAAACCCAGCAGGATGAGGAGGAATGTGGGTGCTGGCGGGGTGGCCGCGGCAGCTCCCGCATCCCCCAAATCTCGCCGAGATCTGCGGAAACATCACAGTAGACCCCAAATCCCGGATATGCCTCCCCGCCCCCCGTGCCTCAGTTTCTCCACTGGAGAGTTTGGCATTTCCTCCTGTCACAACCGCGCCAACATCGGCTACACTGCACACAGAGGGGCTTTTAGGAGAGGGGTGAACCCTTTCCCCTCAGGGGGAGCAGGAAGGGAAACCCCAYCCTGGGGCCGATGAGGCTAAAATAGGGATCGGGATAAAAGGAACAACAAAAGGGTTAAAAAAAAAAAAAGTAATAATGATCTCCAGCCGGCAATTAAAATGTCCCGGCGGTGGTATTTGCTCTCCTCCCACTGTAAACACTTCTTGCCCAACTCCCGGCCCGCTGCCACCGCCGGCCCTTATGTAAGTGGCCCTGTGGCACGGTCCGGCCGCGGGGCCCGGCCGTGGCGGGGCGATGGCCCCCGGTGCGGTGCGGTGCGGCGGCTGCGCGTGGCCCCGCGCTCGGAGCCATCCTGTCCCACTGACACACTTTCTGCCCGTGGCCACACGCGCTTGTGTAACCGCGGCCGTTAACCCTTGACGGGGCCGCGGCCACGCCGGGACCGGGCTGGGGCTCAAGGCAGCGCTCCGACCCTCCTGCCACCGGGAACGGCGATTTTGGGGCATTTTGGGGTGATATCTCCACGCGTTTACCACGCTGAGGTGCAGCTTTATGTGGGGGACACGGGTCTGTCACTGCACAGTGCCCAGGTTGCCCATCACCCCCCAGACCCCGCTGGGTGTGTCCCCCCAGCCCAGCACCGTTTGTCCCAGAGCAGGCTGGAGGCTCTGGTGGTTTCGGCAGAGCCAGAGCCGCCCTCCCCGGGTTAGGAATTGGTCTTGGTGCCATGCCGGCACACCCTCCTCTCCATCGCCTCCACCCCAAGGGCGGGCATCTCTTGCACCCCAAAACAAAACAAAACACGGCAGGCCCTGCAGGATGCAGACAAGAGGGGCTGGACCCCCKTCTGTGGGGCAGGGAGGAGGGCRGCCCCATCCTCCTCCTCCCCCCATSCCTTCCCCCGGCCGTGTGATCTCACTGCTTTGGGGAAATCACCCCAAAACCCTTAGCACCCCATTGAGCCATGCTATGACCCCACTGCTGCTCGGGGCTTTTGGAGCTGTCCCCCAAGGAGTGGGGGGTGAGGACTCCTGGGAGGGGGGTGTTTTGTTTTGGGGGGCACTGACGGGTCCCTGCAGAATCCTCTGCACAGTCCCCGGGATGAGCCTGCTCAGTTGTCACCCCATGGGGCAGGGGCAGGATATGGCCACCCCTTCCTTGGGGGGCCGCAGGAGGCCACGGGACCCTTGCCAGAGGTAGTGGGGTGAGCTCTGAGTATTTCGGAGGTGGCTCCGTGCCCCTGCAGCCATCCCTGCCCCAAATACCCCGCGGTGTTTCCCCAGTGCCCCTGATGGGCAGCAGCTCCGTGCCCCATCCCTCTGCCAGGCTCGATCGATGCCACAGGATGGGCACCTCTGGTAATGGGCAGCAGCCCGGCAGCCTCCCTGGAGCCCTTCTGGAGCCCCCAGCCCCAGCCGGGGCACTGGAATGCTCCGGTGCTTCGCCACCATCATCTCTCCCCTCCCAGGGTTTCAGCATTCCCCTGGTGCCCCACGGGCAGGGGGAGGTCTGGGCTACACAGGGACACTCAGGGGACCCCCAGGGACACTCAGAGACCCCCAGGAACACTCAGGGACCCCCAGGGACACTCAGAGACCCCCAAGGGCACACAGGGACCCACGATGCCACTCCATCTCCCCACTCCTGCCCTAAAACCCGGCTCTGCTCCTGCCTCCCCCTGCAGCAACCTCCAGCCCAGGAGTGACTGCGATCCCCACAGTCACAACCACAGCTGAGTTTCGCTGTTTTGGTGGCCATGGGGTAGGAAGAAATAAGGAAATAAAGGGAATTATCACTCCTTTCCATCTGCTGTTGGCTTTACTATTAAACAGAGTCCAGCGCTGCAGCGCCCCAGGGTCCCCCAGCACCCCGGAACAAAAAATCCCATCCYCGTCCGTGCATCCCGGGGAACCCCAAACAAGCCAGGCCCGTGCCAGATGTTCACAGCCCGGGCTACGGGCACAGGGACACCGCAGCACCGGGGCCAAGTGGGCAGTAGGGACAAGTCAGATGACACAACCACAGCCCGGTGCCGGGCTGGGATGCTGGACGGGGGAACTGCTTTCCTAATTGATTAGCAAAGATTTCCTGGAAACTYTGGGCCAGAACAGCGCTCAGCTTCTCTCACCCTGCCCTCAGGCAACCTCTGGCCACCTTCCCTTGCAGCCACGCAGACGGAGGGTCTGCATTTAGTCCCAATTGCCARCAAGGTGCTGTTTTTCCCTGTCCCGTGGCGCAGCGTGTGCCCCCAGCCGGGAAATCGTAGCGCCGGGTGGGCGATGTGGCTCCCGCGGGGCCGCCSGGGTCCTGCCCGGGTTGCTCCGGTTCAGCAGCTCCGGTTCAGCAGCTCCCGTGCCACGCAGCTCCGTGCCAAGGCCAGCCCCGCCGGCGCAGGACGCAGCCCTTTGCACTTTGGCTGCTGCGGAAGGGTGGCAAAGGTGAGGCAGCGGGAGGGGGACCTGCCAGCCCGGGGTGGGGACAAACCGGGCTGCGGTGGGAGAACCCCTCCAGCTCTGCTGCTAAATCGGGGGGAATTATCTCCCTGGGGCTAAATAAAGGCAGGAGAGCAGCTCTGCTCACCACATCCGATAAACCGGGCTGATTTAGACATTAGCAGCTCTTTAAATAGCCGCCGCGAGTTCAAAGTTAAACGTGACAGGCAGCAGGGACAGGGACGCCGGGCTGGGGACAGGGACCACCGTCCCCTCACCACTGCTCTTCCCCCTGCAGGCGCTGCCTCTCCCTGCGGTTAGCAGTGTCGGGGGTCCCAAATCCCGTCTGGACCCCTCAGGACGCCATAAAACCATGGGACAGCTTTCTCCCGCAGGATTATTTTWGGGAAGCGACAGGCACGGCCATCGGTGCCCCGTGGCGCTCGGGCCGTCGTGCGGAAGGGCCGGTGGGTGCCGGCCGCCCTCGGCCGCGCCAGCGTGTGCACGCCGCCGAAACGGGCAGGGAAGCTCCTCCTCCGCCCTCTCTGATTTTTTCCAATGACAGATCTAGGTCACTAGGACAAGTCGCAAAGGCTGCCGAGCCACCGCACGCTCCTCGCCACGCTGCTTGCAAAACAAGTGAGCAGGAGGGCTGGAAACCGTATAGGATTATACAAGGCAAAGCCTCTTCCCCGGCCCCGGCGCAGCCGCGGCGCAGGGAAGGACAGGAGCGAGGAGCTGCTGTGGCCCCCGGGGGAACGGGGCAGAGCGGTGGCGGTTTTGGGAAGGAAAATGGAGATTGAATCAATTTGGCGTCGCCATGCGGCATTTTGGGCTTCGAGAGAGATGAGGACGCGGGACTGCGGGAAAAACACGCGACTAAGGGGAACGGTGGGATAGCAGTAGGGTTCGGCCCTAAATTGGGGTCGACACACAGCAAATCATGGGGAAAAAGAAAAATACTAAAAAAAAAGGAAAAGTTCGCCCAGTTGCTAATTAARCCGGCACTGGCTGTGCAAGTGCTACGTAAGAGCCAGGCGTATTGGTAATTAGACAGGCGCTAATGCTTCCCTCCGTCCTAAAAAAGGTGAAAACCCAGGATGTCGTGGGGTAGGAAGGGGATGTGGGGGGCTCGCCTCGCCCTCCTCACCCACCCCGACCCCACCGTTACACAAGAGAGCGGCGGGGGCAGAGCCGCAGCGGTGCAGGRAGGAAACAGGATTTGAGGAGCTCGGGGATGAACATCCTGGTACCCACACCCCAAAACGCGCCTGAGGAGCTGCGCCCCCAAAACACACCTATGGAGGGGCGTGGAGGAGTCCTGGCAGGGCGAAGGGCTCGGGGAAGGCAGGTGATGGTGGAAAAAATGATTTAAAGGAGGATGAAAATGCCAGCCCAGGGTGCAGCGGTGCTCCCAGCACGTTGGGAACAGAGCTGAGTCCGGCCACCGCTGCGTCACCATCACCAGGCCCCGGTGGATTGTCCTGCTGGAGCCTTCCTCCCTCCATCCTCCTCCTCCCCACTGCCTGCTTGGCACAGCAGAGGGGAGAAAAGTAGGAATTGCCTTTGGTAACGGGTAAAACCAGGCAGGTGCCGGCACGACTCAACCCCTGCCCTGGACTTGGGGCACCCAAAATTGCACCTGATCCCTCGCCCGTCCCTGCAGGAGCCTCTCAAACTGCCCCCCACGCCGTGGGGAGGGGGAAAAGGGGGAAAAAACTACAATAAATCCAGCCCTRGTGGGAGCAACATATTGAAGAGGAGATTAAGGGGTTTAGTGCRGGGAAAAGCTTAAGAGTGCGTCTAAGCCGGCGTCGGAAAGCGAAGCAAAATAAACAAGAATTTTATTCCTAACGAAGGGGGAGCTGGAGGAGGCAGAGCGGCTCCGGCGGGGCCGGTGCGGGTTCCCCCCTCGTTCTCCTCCGCGGGTCCCCCTTGTCCCGTTCCAGCGAGGCTGGAGCGGGTTCCCCCGTGTCCCCAGTGGGGCTGGCGCGGGGTCCTTCCCGTCCCCTCCGCGCGGCTGACACGGGTGCCYCTCGTCCCCCTCCAGCGAGGCTGATGCGTGTCCCCTCTTTGCACTGCCCGGGCTGAGCCGAGTCCCCCCGTTCCCCTCCGCGGGTCCCCCGTATCCCCGTCCGGGYTGACGTCGGGTCCTCCCCGTTCCCCTCCGCCAGAATAACGCGGGTCCCCCCGATCCCCAGCGGCACCAACTTGTGCCCACCCGGACCCACCTCGCATCGTGTCCGCCGCGGTCAGGGCGCCGGGGGGCGCATGGGGCGGCGCGGGGGTCCGGAGAGGCGCGGGGCGCGGCGGGGAGCGGCGGCACCGGGAGGCACCGGGCGGCACCGGGAAGCACCGGGCGGCACCGGGCGGCTCTGGCACCTGCCCCTCCGCCGCGCCGTGACCCACTTCTGCCCGAGCATGCGGCCGTTCACATGACGAGCCCGCCCCGCCCCCCCCAATCGGTTTCACTTCCAGCCCCACCTCCTGCCCTTCGTCCTCCTCCTCCTCCTGCTCCATCCCCATCCCCGCCGCTCCGCCGCCCGGTGCTCGGCGCTGCGCGGGCGCTGCCGGCGCCTCCCCGGGAMCGGGGTCTGCGCGACCCCCGCCCGGCGGTGGCCGCGGGGCGCTCCGTGCTGCCCGCCCCCGGGAGGGCCGTGCCGGTGCCCGTCCTGCCCCGGCTCGCCCAGGCACGGGGCCGGCTGCGTGTCCCGCTGAATCACCGCTCCCTTGCTTCACTCCGCTCCCGTGCAGCCCCGCTGTCCCCGACAGGGACCCTGCTCAGTGCGRGGACCCCAAAAACCTCCAGGGGACAGGACAGGGCGGGGGGCTCTGCCGAAAGTGCAGCACCCAGTGCTGGGGGGTTTAGGGAGCTGCCCCCGTGCAGCTGCCCCATGTGCCCAGAGATGGGGGCAGATGCTGAGGGCCSACGGGACATCCCGCCTGGGAGACCTGGAGGTCGGGAACGGCGCCATGGACGTAGCGGGAAGCTTTGAAGTTGGCAGGGAGGCGTTTCCACCCTGTCCTTCGTGCTGGGATGCACACAAGTGGCTTTGGGGCCCGGGGTTGTACCCCGGATAAAGGGGCACCCCAAAACACTGCCTAAGACACGCAGAGATGGTGGCTCTGGCCCAGGCAGCGTGGCCTCACCGTGCAGAGCCTGAGATGTCGGCACGGGGCAAAGTCCCCTGGCTGGGGCTTGTGGTGCGACTCTTGCACCAGGTCACCAGAGTCCTCCCTGGTGCCACATCACAGGGTGGAGGCACTCGGTCCTGGTCACGYCGGGCCAGGCCTCAGGTGCCAGGGTCAGTGCTCAGCAGTGCCCAGAGGTCCTGGGGACAGTGGCACCAGCCTGGAGACCTGATGTGTGTGGAGAGGGCATCTGCCATAGGCACGAGCACAACAGCGTGTACAGACACGGATCTGGCTTCCACCACGGGCATGGAACTGGCTTCATCACAAGCACGGATGTGGCATCTGCCATGAGCATGGTGTCCAGCCGTGGTCACAAACATGGCACAGCCACATCAGCCATGGGCATGGACACAGTACCCACCACAGGCACAGATGCAGCCACCATTCCTTCACCCATGGCATCGCTTTCTCCTGCCTGGACAGTCCCCTGCCCTCACAGCCGGGCCCTGAGGGGACACATCAGACCCCCAACGCTCCAATCAAACCATTTAATCGCAGCTGAAGAGGGCAATTTCAACCCCCATCCATCCCAAGCCCTGGGCTGAGCCGGGGGTGCCGGGATGCTGATGGGCCGGTGGCAGAGGGGCTCCCCGCTGCTCCAGGAACTGTCCCCCTGCTCTGGCGCAGGCAGGCGGCAGTGACAGAGTGACTCCAGTGGGGCTGAGCAGTGGTGGCACTCTGTGCTCCCACCCATGGGCACAGAGAGGCCCGGCCCCGCTCTGGCGCGGGAGCGGCTGCGGCGGGGAGGGGAGGGGGACACGGGCAGGGGGCGGGAGGTGCGGGGGGCGGAGGGGCCCGAGCCGCCCAGCGCGCTCCAGTGCTGCTGTCTGACACGATTTTGCTGATGGCGATTGGGAACGGGTTCGCTGCTCTCGCCGGTCGGATTCGCTCCTTCCTCCCGGCTTTCCTGCCTCCTCCGCATGGATGGGCACGCAGACGGGACRCGGGGCGACGTCTCGCCTCGCTCTTCGCTGGCTCTGCTTCCAGCACGGCTCCTGMGAGCGCGGCCCCGGATGGAGCCACAAATCCCACCCCGGCGCGCATCCCGAGCGGCCCCGGCCAGGGGCAGCCCCTGCGCGGGGAGGCCGTGCTGTCCCCCGGGGTCACGGCAGCTGCCCGAAGCGGGTCACCCTCATTAGCCCCATTTCACAGATGGGGAAACTGAGACCGGGAGCAGCGCGGTGACTCTTCGTGGCACGCGGGGTCGGGCCCCGGCGGGCTCGCCCCTCCCAAAAGGCGGTCGCCGATTGCTGCTGCTGTTGGGACAGTCGCGGCTGAATCGCGCCAGAGCGAGAGCGAAAATACTCGCCGAGTGCTCGGCGCAACCCAAAAGTATGAGGTTACATAAGCGGCACCACACCTGCCGTGAGCAACGCGGGACCCACGCACCCATCCACGCACCCATCCACGCACCCATCCACGCACCCATCCACGCACCCATCCACGCTCCCATCCACGCTCCCATCCACGCTCCCGCTCCCGCCGCCGGCCCCTTAACCCTTCGTGTGCGGCGCCGACAGGTTCGGGAAAAAGCCGGGAAAAGCCCCAGGGAAGAAGGAGATGCTGCAGGGTTACCTGGGCAGGTGCTGAGTGTTGCAGGTCTGCGACTTAGCCCCTGGGTTTGGGGCCATGGGGTGGAGGTGGAGAGGCTCTATGAGAGCAGAACCCCTTCTTCTCGTGAGCAGGGTCTTACCCCACGGACTTGGCCAGGTTTAAATTGGGGTCGTGTTCCCAGGAAAGCCAGAACCGAGGTGGAACCAATGGAGCCCCTGGAGTAACATTTGCTCCTGAGAGAGGAGTGGCCTTCCCCTCTTGCCCAGAGCTGTTTCTGCTGTGGCAGTGAATGTCCCAGAGCGTCCCTTAAACCCCTCTCTCCCTCCCTACGCAGTGACAGGAGCTGTGCAGCGCCGTTCGGAGCTGGCAGGTGCGCAGACCCCCAGCCCAGGTGGGGCTGCTGCTGCTCCTGGTGATGGGAAACCTGCAGGGCTGGAGGGCCAGAGCTGCCAGGGCAGTGCCAGACCCGGGCAGTGCCAGGAGCTGCACCCGCCGGGGCAATGCTGGGGGACAGGTCCAGCGGGGCCGGATCCAGCCTGGCGCAGGTGGCACTTGTGGCACAGAAAGGAGACAGCCACCAGGAAGGAGTGACAAGCAGGAACTTCCACTTGCCACCACCCAGCCTTTCTCGTTCTCATCCCTGGCCCAGACTCGCCTCCAAATCTTTGTGTCAGGGCCATTGCAGACGGCGGGGCACTGCCAGCCTGTGCCAGCACTGAAGTGGCCACCGCTGGCGCAGCTGCGCCGCCCGGATCAGCCCAGCCGGCCCCTGGCTGGCCCGGAGGTGAGCAGGAATTCCGGATGACACCATCGCGCCTTAATCACTGTTTGCTCTCCCTCGGGCCCCACCCAGAGAGAGGGGAACCTTCTGCCGGCATCACCCGTCCCACACCCAGAGCCCCTCAGCCCGGCTCGGGACCACCGCCGGGGCTGTGCCGGCTGCCCCGAGCTTGGCCTGCCCGGGCTGCACAGCCGGAGCCCGCGGTGGCCCTGCCATGGGCTCCCCGCCACGGGCACTGCCAGGCGCTGCCGTGACTCAGTTTCCCATCGGGAATGGCTGACCTGCCCGGCAGGGAGTGGGTCACGAGGTGAACCCACTGACATGGTCACAGTGTTGGTGTCCGCAAATCTGCTCCTGAGGGATTGGCATGGGAATGTGCCCCATGGCAGCCCCCAGTCCCAGGGTTGGGTTGAGGGTCCTGTCCCTCAGTCCAAGGATGGAATAGGGGTACTGTTCCCCAGTTCCAAGGTTTTGTGGGGATTCTGTCCCCCAGTCCCAGGGTTGGATGAAGGTCCTGTCCCCCTGCCCCAAGATTAGGTGGGGATTCTGTCCCCCAATCCCCGGGCTGGATGGGAGTTCTGTCCCCCCAGTCCAAGGATGGAATGGGGGTCCTGTCCCCCAGCCCCAGGGTTTTGTGGGGTCCTGCCCCCCAGCCCCAGGGTTTTGTGGGGTCCTGCCCCCCCAGCCTCAGGGTTTTGTGGGGTCCTGTCCCCCAGCCCCAGGGTTTTGTGGGGTCCTCTCCCACAGCCCCAGGGTTTTGTGGGGTCCTGTCCCCCAGCTCCAGGTCTGGATGAGGGTCCAGTCATGTCCCCCATGCCAGCCTGGGGTGTGTGTGGGCACTGGGGCAGGGGGGCTGTAGGGGAACTGCAGCATTTGCAACCACTGATCCCTATTGTGTCCCCCCAGCTTTGGGGGTGACACCGTGGGGCACCCCCTGCTCAGGGGCAGAGTGCCACTGCTTTGTCCTCTCCACGGTGTCAGTGCCACCCTTCCTCCCAGCCCCACTGCTGGAGTGCCTCGGTGGCACAGGGTGAGGGTCCCCCGGCTGTGCCAAACAGGGCAGCGCCCTCAGATCAATGGGATGGGATGTGGCTTTGCCAGCTGTGCCAGTCCTGGCAGCCAGTGGGATCGGGCATGGTGCTGGGCACGTGGCCCTGCTGCAGCGGGGTGAGTCACTGAGCCTCCGTGCTGCTTATGCAAAGGCTGGCACGGGCTGTGGCGTGGGGCTGTGGGGATGTGGGGCTGTGGTGTGGGGCTGTGGGGCTGCGGGGATGTAGGGCTGTGGCATGGTGCTGTGGGGCTATGAGTTTGTGGTGTGGGGCTGTGGTGCTATGGGGTCATAGGTTCATGGCATGGAGCTGTGGGGCTATGGAGCTGTGGGGCTATGGGGCTGTGGGGATGTGGGGCCGTGGGACTGTGGAGTCATGGGACAGTGGGGCTGTGGGGTCGTGGGCCCATGTCATGGAGCTGTGGGGCTAAGGGTTTGTGGGGCTATGGGGCTGTGGTGTGGGGCTTCGTGGCTGTGGGGTCATGGGTTCATGGCATGGGCTGTGGGGCGGTGTTGTGGGGCTGTGGTGTGGGGCTGTGGTGCTATGGGGTCATAGGTTCATGGCATGGAGCGGTGGGACTATGGGGCTGTGGGATCATGGGGCTGTGGGGCTGTGGGTTCATGGGTTCATGGCGTGGGGCTGTGGGACCGTGGGTTTGTGGGGCTGTGGTATAGGGCAGGTGCCAGTTGGGCACTCTGCAGGTGCAAAGCAGAGCACAAAGAAGGGGGAAACTGAGGCAGCAGTGGGGTGCAGCCCTGAGCCCCGCAGCCCTGTCGCTGTCACCGGCCGGGGCCGGGGGCCGGGGGGGCAGCAGGGCCAGGTGTAACCGGAGCCCCGGGGCTGGCCTGACCCGCTCAGGGCTCACGTAACGCCCACCCGGTGCTTATGCAATATCTGCCGCCATGCGGCTCTGAGGGACACCCAACGCCGCGGCAATTACCCGGCCCTAATCAGCAGCCACGCGGGATAACGAGGCTAATTGGAACCGTGGCCAGCAGAGCTGCCGGGGGAGGGACCTTCAGTCTCACCCTGCACCCCGAGGGGTGTCCCAAGCAATTAATGACTGCTGAGCCTTCGTTAGGGGCTGGGCGGTGGAGGGGGGGGTCATGGCCGGGCTGGACCCCACTGTGTCCTGGGCAGCGACTGTGGGTGTCCGAGGGCTGGACAGAGCTCTTTGCCTCTTGGCTCAAGTGTGAAGTGTCACCATCCCTGCCTGCATCCCTGTCCATCTGCATCCGAGCAGGGTCCCATGCCCGCATCCCCATCCCTCCTGCATCCCTGTGCCTCCCCATCCCAATCCCTGCCTGCATCCCCATCCCTGTCTATCTGCATCCCCATCCCTGGCTGCATTCCCATCTGCTCCTCCATCCTCATCCCCATCCCTGTCTCCATTCTTATCACTCCTCCATCCCCATCCCCATCCCTGCCTGCATTCCCATCTGTTCCTGCATCCTCATCCCTGCCTGCATCTCTAACCCCATCCCCATCCCCACATCCATACCCACATCCATCCTCATCCTCGTCCCCATCCCGCGCTCCCGTGCCGCAGCGATGCTCCAAGTAGGTCAGTGGGCCGCGGTGTTGGGTGACAGTGGGTGGCTGCAGCAGCTGCCCCGGGGGGTTTTGCTCCCTTTATCCCCGGTTACCCTCGCCCTTGGCCGGTCCCAACCCCTGCTCACCCCACCGGGCTCCGTGGTCCCCAGGGAGGGGGCCAAGGCAGCGTCTCCCCGCTCCAGACTGCAGAGCCCTGACTCACCTCATTGCACAAGTGATACCCAAATTGGCGCTTGCGGGAGGATCCCGCCCCCCGCCCCCCACGCTGCCCCCTCCCTCCCTGGCGCCCCGGAGGGCTCAGCTCGGTGGTGAGGGGTGCAGGGGGGCTCCCCGGGCAGCTCCCCCCGGCTCTCGCCCCCGGCTCGGGCGGCGCTGCCTCCGCTCGGCACCGTCCCGGGCACCGCGCGGCGCTGCCGAATCTCCAGCGTAATAATTAGGAGATAAACAGGAAAGAGGAAAGGGGCAGATTTCATATTCCGCCCCGATCCCCCTGGGACAGATAAAAGCGGACTGGGGGGACTCAAGGGGGCTTTTTTCCCACTTGTTTCTGCTGAATCAAACATTTTTCCTCCTGCTTAGAAGATTTCCTGGCTCCCCCCGTTCCCCCCGCTCCCGCCTTAATGAGGTTTTGCTGTAAAAGTCTCCGAGCCTCAACCATGGCCTTGAGTTAATCTCCAGGCACCTTCAAAGCCGGGTTGTTCCTGCCCCCCCTCCAGCCCCTCCTTCACCTCCATCTTTTTGAACTTCCCAGACACAAAATTGCTGAGTTTCATGTGATGCCGCTTCTCCCGCGCCCGGCGGCGAGCACGGGGGACCCGGAGCACACGGGAGCGCACGGCAGGGACGCGGTGCCCACGGCTGGAGCGGGAATGGTCCCTCCAGGAGGAAAAGCATCCTGCCTTTGAGGGGAATCTCCAGCCTGGGGTGAAAAGGGGATATTTGGAGGTTTCATTTTGCCCCCAAATTGGAATGTTGTGGAAATACTGAAAAAAAAAAAAAAAAAAAAGTAGCCCATGGCTCAGGGCCACCAGGATGGTGGCCAGACCCATCTTTTCCACCAACTGAGGCTCTGGGGACTGGTGACATTGTGGGGCAGGCAGAGGATGTGGAGGATGCGCAGGCAGGTCCTCATTGGATGCCACGAACAATGTCCTCTCCAGGGCTAAACTGGGGACAGCTGTGGGACACCAGGCTGGGCTGGTGGCACCAAAATGGTGCTGGTCAATGTCCCGTCCTGGCTGCCCACGCAGGGCTCTGCCAGCTGCCTCCTGGAGAAGGGGCTCGGAAGCTGCCCAGCCCCTCGGTGCCATCCCTGGCTGGTCCTCAGAGCACCCACCCACTCCTGCTGGGGGGCTCCGGTCACCCCATCCATCACCTGTGGGGTGCCCAGCCTTGACCACCGCGGGTCCAAAACCCTGCGGAGGGGAGAAGCAGGAGCTGACAGCACTGCTGGAGCGCGGGGTGCTGCCCTGTGCCATCGGACACTGCTGGGCTCCCTCCTCCTGCCCCCGGTGCCCCGGGCTGCCCGTGGTGCCCGTACCTGGGCGTCCTGTTCCAGAGCCGATCTGGAGGCTTTAGTGCAAGTTAATCCCAGCAATCCCTTAATTCCAGGGACCGAAATAGGAAAGATCAGTAGGTCAGTGGGAAAAGCTCTTGGCCAAAGTTAACATGTTAATGCAGAGGGAAGGCGAGGGAAAGAGTAGGGGAGAAGAAAGTGCCCACGAATCTGCTGCTGACCCGCCCTGTGCCCGGCTCCGGTCACTGCGTCCTGCTGGTTTGGGGATGCCAAGCGCCGGTGTTCCATGAAGGCTTGGCAGCTCGCGGTCTGGCACGATTTTGGGAAGGGAGGGAGGTTTTTCTCATTTCACCAAACCACCCAAAGGCAGCGCTCGCATCCCCGAGGCGATCCCGGTGCGCTAAATCCCGGTCTCCAGAGGCGAAAGGTTGCGCATTAGCGCCGGCACCGCTGAGCGGCCCTAATTAGGGCTTGGCAGGCGCCCGCCTTGGCCCCGTAAGCACCTTTTTGGCTGCTGCTCTGGAAAAAGCCGTGCCCGAGGGCTTAGCTTTTAATACAGCCCGAGCCCAGGTGAGCCTCCCACTGCTGCCCAGCACCAACGGACCGGTGCCAGCGCCAGCTGAGGGTCCCGGCTCCGATAACGGGTCCCAGCTCCGGCTGTGGCCTCGTGGGGTTTCACCTGGTGGCCCCACACAAGACCCCTCAGCCCTGCAGCGCCTGTGCTGCTGCCGGTGCATCCCAGCAGAAACCTGCCAGGGCCTTTCTCTGCATCCCCAGCCGCTTTCCCCCGGGGTTGGGTGCTTTTGGGCAATAATATCGCTTTGGGAGCAGTTTCCTTAAATCCATCTTTGTTACCACAAGCAGCTTAGCACCAGAAACTCTCTTCCTCTCTGTTCTTTTAATACGATCCCGGCTTAGCAAAGCTCCGGGCTTAGCCACTGCCCCTGCAGTGCAAGTGAGGAGAGGAGAATTAAATAATATGAAAGCAGAAAACAAAGGGCTCTGCTTGATTTAAGCAGCTGGAGGAGGGGGTTGGCAGCAGCCCAGCCCTGCCCTGGGGGAGCCGCCGGGGTTACCTGAGGAGGGGTATGCTCGGTGGGATGATACAGGGTGGGGCCCCTCCGGGATGCCCCTTTTTTACAGGTCAGTGGGTCAGGGATGCTCTGACGCTGTCAACCATTGCTCCTGCTGGCAGAGCCCGAGGGAGACCCGGTGCCTTGAATACCTCTCTACACTTCTGGGTGGCAAATATCCCAATTTTCCAGAGTTTTCCCATCTGTGGCTCTGCCAGAACCAGTGAAGGGCTCGGGAGAACTCGGTGCCCATTGCAGAGGCAGCATCACACAGAATCGTGGGCTTTCCCCTCATTTGCCACCCCATCAGAGCCGGGATGGTGCCCCCCGAGCGCCGGGCAGACCCCGCTGCACCCATGGGCTGGGGGTTGCTGCTCATCCCTGGCTCCCAGCTGGCCGGGCTGGCTCCCATGGCTGCCACCGTGGCTCACCTTGGACTCCGCTCCCGGCACGGCCCAGCGCCCGGCTGGGTTGCTGGGGAGACGGGCTGGTTTATTTACCATCGGGGCTGCGATAAGGAGTGTGAAAGGGGAGGAGGAGCACATGGTGTCCAATGTGCCTGACCCACTTTTCCATCGCCCGGGCATTGCTCGCCCTCGGCGATTGGATTGCAGCGGCTGCGGAGCCGCCAGGGCTCGGGGAGTCCTTCCTTCCAAACCCTGCTTGATCTGGGATGGGTGGGAAGGGAGGAAGGATGGGAATGGGCACCAGGGATGCCGCGATGGAGATGGAAACCGGCATGGGAGCTCTGCGGGACCGGGGCATCCTTTCCAAACCCCATTTGCTCTGGGAGGTTTGGGAAGGGAGTAAGGATGGGAATGGGCATCAGGGATGCCGTGATGTGGACGGGAACCTGCGAGGGAGCTCTGCGGGACTGGGGCATCCTTTCCAAACCCCGTTAGCTCCAGCATAGTTGAGAATGGAGGAAGGTTGAGAATGGGCACCAGGGATGCTGTAATGGGGACGGAAACAGGTGTGGGAGCTTTGTGGGGCCGGGGTGTCCTTCCTTCCAAACCCCGTTAGCTCCGGGATGGTTGGGAAGGGAGGAAAAGCATCCCTGGGC
>NW_026623946.1:0-39590 GCF_030028575.1 Malurus melanocephalus
CTCGGTGAGCTGTGCCTCTGTTGCTTGGATGCATCTGTGATAACCAGAACCACCAGAGAAGCTGGGGTTTAGCACCTCACTGGAGGAGTTGTGGAAAAGGGAAAGAAAGTAAGGAAAGGGGAAAGAAAGTAAAGAAAGGGAAAAGAAAGGGGAAAGAGGGAAAAGAAAGGGAAAAAAAGAAAGTAAAGAAAGGGAAAAGAAAGTAAAGAAGGTGAAAGTATTGGGAGGTAGGAACTGCAGTCACAGGGCAGGGAAATGATCTCCAGGTTCCTCCTTCAAACCCAGCTCCTTCCTAGGACTCCTGTCAGATCTGCCTGCCCTGAGGTGCCCAGTTGCTGAGGGCAGCTGGTGTTTGCCTGGCAGTTCTGGCTGTTCAGCCCTCCCAAATTTGGGCACCAGCTCTGGCTGCGGGCGAGGTTTTGGCAGAGCCACGCGCTCGGTTTCACCGGTGCCCCTGGGCTGCGTGGGGTTTGTCAGATGTTTAATGATACTACAACCAGAGCAATTGTACAGCCAGGGATAACACAGTGTCTGACTTTTCAGTTATAAAGCTTAGAGGGATAGTAGAGGAACAGCAAGCTGAGGGATTTTTGCGCTTTGCTTTTAATGATCTCAAAAAAGGAGCAGGAATTCTGGCAGCAAACACCTCTGTCTGCAGCTGTCACAGCAACTCCTCTAGATTTTAGCACTGATATAAACTACTTACAGAGGTGTTTTTGCTTAAACAAAGTGGTCCAGACAATCATCTTTCCCTCATTTTCAGATTGTTGGTCAGGAGTTTGAAAACACGTTGTAAACTTTATATGAACAGGAAACAGAAATGCTGTGTAGAGGCTGATGGTGTGTGTGGGGCTGGGGACTGTTCTCATTTCTGAACTGGTTGAGAATTCAGGATGAGTTCAGTCAGCTTGGTAGATGAGCTTTACTTCTAAAGGCTTTTTTGAGACCCCAAAATCTATTTGCAAAGTCTTTTTCTTCTTTCTTAACTGCCTTTGCCCCTTCCCTGCTGACAGGAGCATCTTCCCATCTTATGTAACACAGATTTTCTTGGAAGAATGTGTGTTCCCTGAAAACCTCAAACAGCCAAGATGATTTATGGGTCTGTGAGAAATTAGGCCACCAAAACACTTCGGTTCATCCAATCTCTGAATTAGAAAAAGATCTAAGACTGAGATAATAAATATTGTGCATGTTGTTTACTCTGAAACTCGGTGGTGAAAAAATCAGGTTAAACCAGGTTCAAACAACTTCCTCAGGGTTCTCTTTCCTTCTGGTGTTCAGTAGAAGTTTGAGGGATCTGAGAGCCAAAGGAATGGTTGATATCTCTGAGAGCCAAAGGAAGGGTTTTTATCTCTGTGTTATAATCAGGCTGGTGAGCCCCAGGGAAGGCTGGTCAGTGGCAGAAGGTTTCTAGAGCAGGTACAATTTTGCTGTTAAATTTTGATCCCTGCCCTGCTGTCAGACACCTGTGACAACACATAAAGCAATGGGCAAGAGAAGGACATCACCTTTGTTCCTCTGCCTGAAGAGAACCAGAAGGTAAAGGACAGCACACAGAGCCACGATGTCTGATTTTATTATAGAAAAAGTCACAGAACTTATTTATGCAAAGCATCTCTTTGGTATTTACAGCACACTCAATGCCAGTCATTTTGCCCTCCGTTTGAGGTGACAATAGAGAAGTTATTACTTGCAAGCTGTGAGAGTTTTGATAGCAGCCTTCAAGTCAATTGTTGTTTTAGTTGAACAGACTGTTGGTGGTTGTTTTTACTGATTCTATCCCCACAAAGAGAATTTTATTTGGAGAAATCTATCCTGTCCACAGTGCACTGGGCTTCTTCACCTTTTCTCTGCAGAAAGCACAAGTGAGGGTATCGAGGAAACCTGGGGAGAATTTCAAATTGCAAAGACAAAAGTATTGCTCCTCTAGATTGTGTGACCTCAATGCATCATCTGATGCAGGGCTGGAAACTCATCATTCCGCTGGATGTTGAATTTACTGCCGACTCAAGATCAAATTTATTGAAGGATTTCATAGTTTTCTAATCTGATTATGTTTGTCTTGGTTACTGTCTGTAAACATTTGGCAATAAGACATTAATTTGAAACTTCCCAACTCTTCATATGTTAAAAGAATGGTGATTTTGTTCTGTGTCTTGCCACCTGCTGTTCTCTTCTGTGGTACATTGGTAACTATGGGAACAAAAACTTAAGAACAGACACCCACATGTGTTGAAGTTGATTTATAGAAGGTCTTGAAGTGATGCCATGGATTGTGAGATGTGGAACTCTCCGGATGGAGTTTGATGGCTTTCAACGAGAGCTCAGTGTTCGACTTTCGTGAGTTATTTAGAACATCCCTGGTGTTGTGGATGTTCCATTCTCTGCTCGACTGTGGTGTAACGTGGTCGTGCTGCATTTCCCAGCTGTCTCATTCCATCCCCAGCAGTGCTAACACTCCTCCCTGTGCTGGGCAACACGATCTCTGTTATTTCTATCAGGAAATAGGTCCTAGAATGTGATAAAATGTGGCAGCCGGAGCCTTGGGATGAAGGATGGATGTGTAGGTGAAGTGGTGTAGTCGGATTATGATGTAACCTTATAGTGTGTGGCACTGCGACCTGACAAAGTCATCAGTTGAAGCTTGGCTGATTTGTGCTGCTTCTCTGGAAGTGAAGAGAGTTCCTCTCCCAGCTGGCAGCTGGGATGGGGCTGTGGCTGTGGGGTGGTGGTCTGGGATAGGTCAGGATCCTATATGGATGGTCAAGATCCCGTATGGATGGTCTGGATCCCATATGGACGGTCAGATCCCTGTATGGATGGTCAGGATCCTGTATAAATGGTCAGGATCCCATGTAGGTGGTCAGGATCCCATATGGACAGTCAGATCCCATATGGATGGTCAGGATCCCATGTGGACAGTCAGGATCCCATGTAGGTGGTCAGGATCCCATATGGACAGTCAGATCCCATAAGGATGGTCCGATCCCATATAGACAGTCAGGTTCCTGACACCCTGGCCTTGCTCTGCACATTTTGCAAAGCAGGAACTGACAGAACCCCTGACCCCTTTTAACCCCTTCTTCCGCCTGAAACCTTTGCGCTGTGCCAGCCCCACCCCACAAATCCCTCCTGTGCTTCACTTTATGGGGCTGCAGAGCCAGGGAGGAAGGATGAAGGAATTGGGGCGTGCCATGCTCGGTGTGACACGGAGCTGACAACGGCTCAGCTCCGCTCTGTGCTCTCAAAGCGCTGTGCTCGTGACCTTTCCCTGTCACATTTGCACTTCTGCTGCGAATCTGAGCCCACAAAGGCCAGCTTTGCTCGGTTGGGATTTTTGTTAGTGGGGGATGGGACCAAGAAAACCACAAGGATGGCTCCTGTGAGAAAGTTCTGGAATCTTTCTCCTTCTTCTCCAGCAAAAGGAGCCTGCCCCCTGTGTTTTAAAAACAATCCATTGTGGCCATTGGGCCAGGGCTGAAACCTCGACAGCCAGGTAAAAGTTCTCCATTTATTTCAAGAGTCAGCAGATTGTCCTTGCACAGAGAAATTTCCTGTTTTAGGCTAGACATGTCTTGGAATGAGAGAATCTTTTAATGTAAAACGCTTTGGTCTCGGCGGTAGCACAGTCTGTGTTCTCTTTATTTCAAAAAATTTGCATGTGTTGTGAAGGCATTCAAATGTTTCTCTGACGTTTGTTCCGTGACCCTGTTCTAACTGCACAGCGAAAAAAAAAATCCCAGAGAAACAAAACATTTCATTTGATGAAATTGATATCATGCAGTAATTAGGCACTGATTCTGAATCTCTAATCGTCTCAGATGGGAGGATATTTTTCTTTCTAAAGAAAGCATAACCTGGTAAAGCAACAAGCTTTGCTCAATTTGATGGGCTAATTAGTGAATTAGTTGATCATCCTTAGCTGTTATCTTTTAATTTGCTCTCTCTCTTGATCAAGTTGGGAGGAATAGATGGTGCTGAATGGGAGGTTTGTCTGTAGGCAGTGAATTGAGCCTACCCTGCAGCGTGAAGATTTCCTGCCCTGGCGTTCCCCAGAGATGTCTGAGATGAATTTTCTCAGCCTCAGCAATTGCCCATCTTCTCCCTTCTGATATCAGACAGATCTGTTGATAACCTGCGCTTGCCTACAGGAAATAAGAACGGAAATGAGAAGCCACTTTTAGGATAAACCTGGCACGTTCTCCGCAGTGTTCACCCTGATAAATTTGTGTTTGAGCACGGTGGCTGCAGGAGGAATTGCCCAAATGTAATGTGGTGTGAATACATGAGGCCCCAGAGTCTCCTGCTGTAAGTGCTCCTCAAGTGCTCCTGGATGGGCTGCTCAGGAGATGAGATCTCAGGGGACACAGCAAATAGGATAATGTTTTATTGAAATTCAACTTGAGCCAAATCCTAGAATTGCTCCTTAGACGGCAAGGACCATGGGATTCATGCCCAAGTGAAAATTGTAGGGGGTTGTGTCAGATCTTGCAAAGATCTCAATGTTTCTGCAATGCTGACTGATGCCTAAAATGACACGAGGTTATAGGATGAAAACAGCAGGACAATCCTGTTGGGAGCTGTGAATGAGACCCAGCATTCCCAGTTTGGAGGGTCTGAGTGCGGTGGGAACACGGTGACTCTGTGAGCATCACACAGCACCTCGTGTACTGAAATAGGTCAGGATGAGGAGCACAAGGCAAGAGGGAGATGTCAAACAGCACAACCAGACTGACTTCACTTCCTGCACTCGTGTGGGGAGAAAACCCAGAGCTGCACTCCCTGTGGAGCCTGAGTGGGCTCCTGCCTGCAGGGCTCCATGGCAGATCCAGGGTGCTGAGCAGGATTCTGTGATCCAGGGTGCTGAGCAGGATTCTGTGATCCAGGGTGTTGAGCAGGATTCTGTGATCCAGGGTGTTGAGCAGGATTCTGTAATCCAGGGTGCTGAGCAGGATTCTGTGATCCTCCTTACCCTGCCCCCAGCAGCAGCTTTCCTTTCCTAGAGGGGAGAATATTTTTTTTCCCAATCCTTTATCATTCCTGTTTATTTAGATTTTGAGTCCTCCCAGGAACAAATTGTTTTATCCTGTGTATTTTGGTGGCATGTAGGAGGGGCAGGAACTATTCCTGGTTGGAATTTTTAGGCAGCACCCTCATATAAAGATGCTGAAATCCTTCCCCAGAATTTAGACAGAACTCAAAGGTCTGCATCTGTCTTCTCATGCTTTGTGCTTTGGGACCCAGACTGCAACAATGTGCTTTGTTCCTAGCCATATCCCATTAACTCTGCATTAATATTTCCTTGCAAGTTAAAAAGGAGGGGGATAGATCATCTTTGCCAAGAAAAGAAATGAGAAAGAAATCCAAAGAGAACAGCTTGCCTATTTTTATCAAGCTGTAGACTTGCTTTCTAAAGTTAAGCAAGTCTGGGAGGATCCCATAACAATGTGTAGGATGCTGAATGGACACAGGGGAGGCATTAACATAAAAAAGAGTTCATTTTCTTCTCCTCAAATGAAGTAGCACCTCACTGATGTGATGTTTGCTGCCTGCTGAACGCAGCACATCCCAGAGCAATTAAAACCGAGTTATCTTTATGCCTCTTTCCTGACATCCACAACTTCTCCCTTGGGTTTTTTTTCCCAAAGGAGCAGAGCAAAAGCCATCCCCACGGCCTTTCTGAGAGCAGGGAGGTGAAGAGTTAACGAGCAGTTATCCCAGGTGGCTGAACACTTGAGTTGCAGGGAAAGGCTGGGAACATTCATTGAGCTCCTGCGCTGGTTTCTACCTGCCAGCAGCTCCTGATGCACTCCTGCACAGGGAATAAAGGATGAGCAGAGGCAGCCAGCATCCCTAGGAACCCTCGGATGCTGCATTAAACGGGCAAGGCTCTTTGCCTCGTTCTTTAAAAGAGTCTTTGGAAAGATCAGGGATGTGCAGATGGTCTTTGCTGCTTCCTCGGGTGTTTTCACTTGAATCTCTCACTGGAATATGGATGATGCAAGCACAATTAAAAGCCTCAGCCCAGAAAAAGGTAAGGGGAAAATGTTTATTCTGAACACCTTTCTGAGGGAAATTGGTTTTGCTGGAGAGAAGAGCATAGTTTACAAAGCTTCCTTGGATACTTCTTTTCTGTTATTCAAACTTGAATGCTTAAAACAAATACAGCAGGTTCTTAAGGGAGCTTTTGCTGTACCTTTGTCTCCTGCTACCACCAAAGCTTAAATAATAAATGTAACTCTAATGGCTGCTTCTCCCTGTGTAAAGTGTGCAAGGAAGGAGTGCACCAGGTATGTTCATGTTCCTTTTCTGCTCGCTTAACTAGCTGCTGTCACTGTAAGAAAGGCTTTCTATTTTTAACCAGAGACCTTCTGCTACCCACATTAGAAGAGAGAAAAGATACTCCAGCACTGTTGTGAGTCAGCTGTATTGTTTTTAATTTTTTAAAAACAGGTGATTTGCTGCTCATTAGATATAGTTTCTTTACACCCATCCAACAAGAAGAGCGCACACAATCAGTTGGGGTGGAAGTTGTCCCTGGCGGGATTAAAGTGGGGATGGAGTCAGGGAAGTGCCTGGAGCTGGGGAAACTGTGCTGCAGTGTCCTGCACACTGAACTTGGATCTCTTCCCTCCCTCAGTGCTGATGGCTGCTGAAGGGATCAACTGAATTCAAGACCGATTCCCCAAAAGCCCTTTTTTTACTCTTAAAAGCTTTATTTCCTCGTTGGTCTATTTAGGAAAAGCCCGGAGAGAGAAACCCTTCTCTGCGATGTATTTTAATTGACTCAAATGCCCGGCTGCTTGTCTGTATGCATTTTGTATTTCATGCCTGTTAGGCATGTGGTTTTACAGGAGTTATGCAACAAGTAAAGAGGGTTGTGGTGGGTTCTGTGAGCTCAGAAAAGCTGCTCTGGACGCTGCTCTCACACTTCTTTGGGAAAGCAGAGCAGTGGCACTCACTCCCTGTGCTTTCAACTAATCAATACTTAGTCCCACATTCCTCAATTCCCTGCCATACCTTTTGAAGGATGCACCCACGAAAGTTCTCTCTTCTTTTCTAAAAAATCGTTTCTAGATGAGAACTTTACCAAAGTGGAAAAATGCTTGGCTCTAGCTTGGTGTTTCAGTGTCAGAACCAAACCTTGGGTGTGTGAGCTCTGATTTGGCTCTGCCTTGTCTTTGCTATTACTGTACCAAGAATAAGCTCCAGAAATGCCATTCACTCAGAAAGGCACAGCAGGTAACTCAGACAGGTGTGGCTGGACCTGTGTAGTCACTCATCTCTGCAGCAAATCCTGTTCCAGTAACTGAAGAAGGATGTGGATGTGAAAATTGCAGCCAATTGACTTTAAAAGGTTCTGTTCTAGAGCAGAATTCTAATTTTATAAAAAGAGSATTTACATAGAACATCACATAGGASAAGTTTCTATTGTACACAGAACTGGCCATTTATTGATGAGAATAATACCCAACCCAAGAGTACTTCTAGTCTGTGAGAGATTTAATGAAGCTGAGAAACATGCAAACGATTCTCAAAAAATAATGAGAGAAGCTCGGGAAAATGTTACCCTATATTTCCTCTGGGTTTTGTTAAGAATGAAGCAGAGATGATGAGATGCGTTTGGGCATTGTCAATATTTATTTAAATAGCAAAAAAAGTGGATTTTAAAACTTGGCATGAGAGTTTATTTACCTGTGCCATATTGCTGGTGCAGGGGCTGGAGGTTTGGGAGTACAGAAGCTTTAATTGAACAATGTGCTAAATAGAGAAGAAACTATTTTCTCTCTGCAAGAATTCATCATGTTTCAAGGAAAGAAGGTGGTTTTCTTAAATTTTCAGAACCTTAAATCCCCAAGTTTTGGTTTAAATTGGTTGAAGTGGTGCATTTATCACAGAATTATGGAATGGGTTGGGTTGGAAGGGACCTTAGAGTCCATCCAGTGCCACTCCATGGGCAGGGACAACACCTTCCACTGTCCCAGAGTCTCCAAACCCTGTCCAGCCTGGCCTTGGACATTTCCAGGGATCCAGGGGCACCCACAGCTTCTCTGGGCACCCTGTGCCAGGGCCTCCCCACCCTCACAGGGAACAATTCCTTCCCAAAATCCCATCTAACCCTGCCCTCTGGCAGTGGGAAGCCATTAACATATTTGTATTGATTGCGTTTTCTGAAACAGAAGTGTTTCAGGACTGAAAATCAGAATAGTTTGATTTTGAAAACGTTGTGATGGGATAGCCTGAGTATTCCTCATCCTCTGAAAATGCACCAGTGTGCATTCATTTGTTCTTTAAACAAAGTCCTCAGGGAGGCTGTGATGGAGCAGGGATTGTGTCACTCAAAGTCCTTTCGGCTTCTTTCTACTGGGTTCAACTTCCAGTTTCTGAAAATGGTTATCAGAGAGGGTTCAGAAACTTCCAGTTTCTGAAATTGGATATGAGAGAGGGGCTCTCACCTGAGGATCTCCCTGGAGATCATCCAGGTCTGCTCCTTGCCCGCAAAGGGAACTGCTGAGGCTGAGATTGAAGCAGTGTTTGTGATTAAACCAGCGTGGTGTTTCTGCCAGGTGGGGTCATTCTAAGCCAGCGAGTGGGAACAGCTGGAAAACAAATGGGGTGACTGGAAAAAGCAGAGATTCCATGAGCAGAGATTCCATGAGCAGAGCCTCCATGACCTGAAGGTTCACGAGCTGAATCTACGGGCTGAATCTGCCTGATGGTTCTTTTTAAGGGATTCCACCTTTGCTGTCATCTGTGGCATTGAAAGGAAATGGGATTCTCCTCATTTAGGAATAAAATCAGTTGTGATGCAACTGAAGATGATAATTCCCAAGTGTCTGAAAATCTCCAGAAGCCTTCATGTGATGGTTCTGTTCAAATATTCACAGTGAGAGGCACCAACATCCAGGCTCTCAAGATTTTGGTGTTCCAGTGACTTGCCACTCTCCCTTTTTAAGGGGCTCTGGCTGGCTAGAAGTTGATGATGATCCAAAAAATTCCTTGCTCCAGTAATTCTGAAACGTTCATCTACCATTAAACAAACAATTTATACTGCCTGTGCTATTGGGAGGGGAATGGGCCATGTCCTGAGAGAAGCATCATGTCTGGGAATGTCCTTCCCAAATGTGGCAGCTGGAAAAACATCTTCCAGTGGAACAGCTCACAAGCTGCAGAATTTCAGCCTCCAAACTGCAGCAGGCTCCCAAGAACATTTTCAAATGTCTCTCACTGGGGGTGATCAATACTCTGGTGTTCTCTGCTTCTCCAGCATCATCTCTCCTGATTTTGCCTTGTTACTGGAGATGTTGTTTTTGCTGGTCTAATCCTCAATTAGAGATGGTTTCCAGATGCCTTATCTTCAGTTTGATTWAAAAAAAAAAWTWAAAAAAGGAAAAAAGAGGGAAACATTGCAAAGAAAAAAATGTCACAGTAATGCTAAGTGGACAACTTGGAATTAACTGGTACCGAACGTGCAGATTTTGATGATTCATATCCCTTCTGTCCCTGACAATCACTTGGTGAGTGTGAATTTAGTCCAGCTAAGTGGGAAAGCTTTCCCATTTCAGGGAATTACAGTAGAGAGATGGGTAATCAATATTGGCCTCTGCAAGTCTAAATACATTATGTGGTGGAGAGCAACTGAATTTTCTGGCGTGATGTGACCTGACACAGAGTGAGTGCGGATCTGCCGGTACTGAACAAAGTCCAGAACCCCTGGTAAATGTGGATCTCTGTAAAATATCTTCCAGAAAGCCCATTTTTCCAGCTCAGCCAGCGAGCTGACACTTTCATCAGCCTTCAAATGCCTGCTTATCTTCTGGCTCTAAGCCCTGGGGAGAAATGAATCTGTCAGGATGCTTTGTTTCAGACTGAGGTGGATATTGGAGGCCATAGCAAAAGATAGAAACACATTTCCTGTAAGAGCCCAGGAGCAATTAGTTTACTTCCTGAAGTAAAGTTCACCTGAGCCCTACTGAATCCAGGACCAAATGAAATTGGGCAATAAACTGTGAGATTTGCAGTCCCTGAGCTGGCTGTGGGCTCCAGCTCAGCACCCCACACTCTCTGGGCTGCTTTTTGCTGCTAATCTTCCCCTCAGGGATTACAGCAAGTGGCTCCTGCTGGAAGGAAAACCACAATTAGGGTCATCTTTCAAGCTTCCAGAAAGACCTGCCATTGGTTTCTAAGATTTACAGATTCCAGGTTCTGTTGAGTGATAAGTTTTTGAAAGGAAAATTTAAAGAACAGCCTCATAAGGCTGTCTCTTGGATGTCACAGAAACTGAGAAAAGAGCTGAATGAAGACAGCGGCTGAGTTATTCCTAGAGCCAGTGAAGATCCTTTTTTCCCCTCATCTTTCATGAGACTGGTCTATATTTGAAGAAATAGGGAGTCTGTCACATATTTCAAAATGTACATGGCACAAAAGGAAGGTCTGGAAGAGCTCTGAATTTTTACAGATAGAATGTATTAAAATTCAGCCCAAATACAGAAGAAAAAATTCGTGAGCTAAAATCAATTTGTGGCTACGCATTTCAGTACCAGGTGTCTTTCCTGAACATCTTTCAACCTGCTTTGCATTCCTGTACCCATTTTGCCTTGGATTCTTGAATTCTTGGAGAGGTTTTCCTAGAAGGAGTAATCATATTGATGGATTGTTTTCCTCCCAACCTGCCCTAATCTCCCTCTCTGTGTTTATGGCCCATGTCCCTGAACAGATGGTCAAGCACTGAAAAGACCTTTAAATGTAAAGGGTTTATGATCTTACTTCAATTAAGTGAGTAGAGACATTTTCTTACAGGAGTCAGTGGTTGGAGACAAGGTGACCTTAGAGCACCATTGACCTCCTTTAAAATCTTTATTTTGTGCTGACATTTTTCCATAATTGGAAAAATTTGCTTATTACAGCTTTGCAATGAAAAAAAGTTCAACAGCTCAAATCACAAAGCCTGTTCTCACTTAATTAAAATAATTGCATCATTTTTTTTCCAGATGAGCCCAAGAGAACTAAACATCATGGCAGGAGGCAGAGTAATTGTCATTAAATTATTGCTAATGGGTCCCCACTCCACAAATGTTCCTTCAAGTGAATTAAGTAATTTCAGGAATTTCACAATTGGTTCATTTTAATAATCTGACTTTATAAACAGTTTTGGGGAGCTCTGGGAGCGTTGTAGTTGTGGTTGGTTAAAGAAGCTTTGCCCACTGGGAATTCCAGAATGGAATTCTAGACTTGGAATGGAAAAAGGACAAATGATGCTCCAGCCATTGCTGCTCATCCCCGTGGAATTAATGGCCCTGTAAATGGATGGATACTGAAGGCAGGTGGATTTCAGACAAACTAAAAAACTTCACAAATATATTCTGAGCCCTTACTCTTTGAAGCCTGGTGGGAGAGGCACAGAGGCTGCGGAATAACCTGAATTCCACTCGATACGGGCAAGATGTGCAGGGTTAATCTGAGGGGGGATTACTGTGCTTAGAGGTGCTGTCCAGATGGCCGGGCAGGCTCTGCCTGTGCCCATGGCAGAGGTCGGCAGGGTGGAGCTGGGCTGGAATTAGGGAAAAGGCAGCTTAGGCACAGCTGGGATGGGGTTGTGGCCCAGCAGGTGCTCAACCCTTTCTGAGCATTTCAGAACCATCTGAAAGTGATTGATTTGGTCAATTCTAATAGAACTAATGCAGAATTTTTTAGTTGAAAGACAAAAGTAGGAAACGTAGCTGTGGATGTCTTTTCTCCATCAGCATCCACTCCYCATATTCCTCTTGTTGGGAAGAGCMCACAGCAGAAATGTGGGCAGCTGTTGCACACAGACACAGCTGTGAAAAAGCAGAAAAGAACATTGGAAACACAAAGAAAAAATGCTCCAGCAGCAAAGAAACTACAGCTGAGCTGGCTGCTCTGGCTGCCCTGTTCATGCTGCTTTGGACATTTGGGAAGCAGCATTTCTGGGGAAAGGGAAGGAACATGAATGATGTGTTTAGAAGGAGTGCATGAGCATCACGATTTTGGCTCGTCAAATCGAGTCATCTCCTGCCATTTGTGCTTGTGCCCCTGTATGGTGGGTTCTGAACCTTCACCAGAATTCTGAGTATTTCTGATTTGTATTTAGCAATGCCCATTTCAATGAGATGCATTTGCTTTTGGTATTTCAGAAACATCTCTGCATTTAGTACTTCAGAAGGCAGTCACAGGTTAATTCCTGTGAACATCTTGGGCTGGGGCACTAAGGTGCAGCTGTAAATGGAATTTCTGCAGTTTTTTCCGAGGCTTTTTGACTGGTGTGTACAGCTGAAAGTGAAATGGGGAGAGTAAAAGTGAGAGAGAGAGAGGCTGTGCTAGAAGGTATTGATACTTTCTGTCTCCCTCTTGTATTTTATGACTTATTCTGTTGGCTTGCAATAATTTTCTTTTGATTCTACAGCCATTAGGAGCAAGATTTCCCTGGGTAGGAAGTAGGAAATAGGAATACCTGTATCAAAGTTATTCTGTGTGTCATTTAGATGTGTCCATGGGTTGCTCAGTATTTCAGAAGCAGCCTCCTGTGACAGGATCAGTTTGTTAATCTGCTAAACTGGGTCTGTAGTGTGTCCATGCAAAGGTAAAGGGAGTGCATGGCTGGGAAGTTACAGATCTAATCCTCGTTGATTTGCAGGTCAAATATCCTGCCAGCTCTGTAACATTCMGTGTCTCTGGCAGTCAGGATATTGRAATTTTTGGGTTTGGTTTTTCTACTTTGAGGGCTGCAGCTGTTTCCCTGTGCGTTACATAACTGTTCACACTTTTCCACCCCTCAGCAGTCAAGCGAATCCCTCCACCCCGGTGGATTGCATTAATGATAAACCCATTTTTCTCAGGATCTCCATCCTGTTCCCTTTGCTCCATCTTCCCAGCCATATGTGTGTTGTGCTCCTSTGTGTTCCTCAAGATGTTCTTTCTGTGCGATGGAGTCTGGGTCCCCTGGCACTCTTGAAGTGAATTTCTTCTTCCTCTGCAAAACTTTGACATTCCAACATTGTCCAAATGTTCCAAGTTCMATTTTCAGCTAAGCCACAGGCCAGCCTGGAGACTCAGACATTGTTGGTTTTTAAATCTATTTTGTGACATGAAAAGCCTTTGTTACCCTCAGACAACAATAAGTTCCTGAAGTGCTGTGGAAAGAAGTCTTTAATCTCCATGTTGTGTCAGGTGAGCAAGATTCTTCTGAGGATGTCAAGTGAGGCAAGAATAGAAACCCATTTCAGTAGGCTTAGATCCTAAGTCCTCAGCTCAGTGTGCTTAAGAGTTGGGAGAGGGATTGTGTCCAGTTTAACCCTTCATTATTGCCTGTTGTTTTTCCACACTGTTATCCAGTGTAATAAATAGAGGAACCTTCTGAAAGATTTTATTTTTTTCTTTTTCCATGATCATTTTCTTAGGAGGTCTGAAGAGACAGATTGGTAGTGTCAGCTCAAAGGATTTAAATTAACCTTCTCTGGGTGCCCTTAGGATTAAAAATCCATCTTTAACTTGAATATTATCATAGTTCTTTTCCAGTGCTATAAATCACTGGCGTTTCTCTGTACTCAAATATAACCAAATCCACATTTGAAGCCCTGCTTGTGCAGAATTCTAATTCTAAGCCATGCAACCAATATTTTAAGAGATTCTGCAATGGGAGTTACATTTCACTCTTCTCCTCCTTCCCCTTGTCCTTAGCTTGATAAGACATAAATGGTTAATGCAGACTCTAGGATGTCCTGGCAGAATTGATATTTGAATTTTGCAGGAGCACCTTTAGCATTCTGTGCCAGCCTCTGATTTTGTTGCATGCAGAGCCTGGAAAACCACAGGGAATCCTGATTAGTACTGCAAGAGGGAGAAAAAAAATGAACTACAGGGCTGCAACACTTTTGGTTTATGCAGAAGTTTGCCCTAACTCTGTGTCCTTATAATTGAGACCTCCAAATTTCATTCTCTCTCCTTCCCTGTGAGGAACARGAGTGTCATTCTTGCCTTTTTAGATGTTATTTCTATAGCATAGACACTACACAAAGAATTTTGTGGATTTGTTTAAGAAATTCAGAGATCTGATGGGTCCCAGATCTCATCCTGGCCCAGGCTTCACCTGAAGGAAGGATTAGGATTTTTAAAACAGAGCTTCTTTTGTCCTTCCCTTCAGGGCAGCRCTTTTCTGTGGGATGCATGAATCCTTCTGAGCATTTTACTGGAGAAGTTGCTCTTCCCCTGATGACAGTTTGCAGTCATCTCACTAAATTGCTCTTGAAAGATGCCCTGGGAGGATGGGAGGCTGTGGTTGAAGTGTTTGAATAAATAGTGACGAGAGTGCTCATAACATCACTGCCACCCGTGGTGCAGACCCAGTTTGGGTCTGGTTTGGAATTAATCTGTGGTTAAACTCTGAGTCAAGCCCAGTATAAGAACTCTGGGCATAGAGGGTGAAATAAACAACTTGTAATTGAGAGTGAATCATCTCCAGAATTAACTACTCCGGAGCTTTTTTCAAACTGTGAAAGGAAGAGTAGGAAGCACTTAATGAATGTGTTTTTAAACGGGCAATTTGTGTTTAGCTCATCAGGGTGGAAGCATATGAGGCTCCTCGAACAGATCACAGATGGCAGGAGAGATTGTCTATTGTACTTAAAACTTAATGTAGCTTAAGTGGTTGTGATAACCTAAATGACAGATTTCTGTGTTTGGAGTTTAATGGGTGCATTTCAAATGGAAGGAGGTAGCGACTTGGTGCTTTTTAAAAATTAATCCTTACCTGCTTTTATCTGTCAGTTCTGGAGCCCCCTCAGTGCTCCTGGTTCTGTTACAGCAGCTCYCTGGCTGGGCCCTAAGCAAGATCTTTCTGGGTGTGTCAGCCTGCAAAGACACCCCTAAATGGGCTGTGAGATGGAAAGATTTTGGGGAAGAAGGAGAAAAAGGAGGAGGAGGAGAAGATGAAAAAGTAGGAGAGAAGCAAAAGAAGGAGAAGAAGGAGAAGAAGGATAAGAGAAGAAGAAGAAGAACAACAAGAAGAAGAAGGATAAGGGAAGAAGAAGAAGAAGAAGAGGAGGGAAGCACTTTTAAAACCCTTTCCTTTTTTTTTTCAGCTATAACGTGTCACCTAAATCCCTTGACTGGATAGGGCAGGAGCAGGGCTTTAGGATTAGTGCGTATGATGGATTTAGGATTTGAAGTGAACATGTGTTGCTGTGTTTCCATCGTATCTAGTTTCTGCTGCCTAGAGAGARATGTTCCTTCTTTTACCAGAAATGTCCATTAAAATACTTAGGAGGACTTTGGAGGAAAGAGGAAGATTGGTACAATGATATTTTGARGAGCTCTAGGAGAAGAAAATGTGATTGTTGGGTTTTTTTCTCCCTGGAAAGAGACTGAAGAGCTTATGCTGGTGAGATCCTCGGTGAAAGGCACAGGTGGCTCAGGAGGGCAGAGAGGGGAATGGATTGTGCTGTTAACTGTGCATTATTTGCTGCAGGGGATGTTGTTGGTTGGTTTTGAAGAGCAGGGAGACCTTCAGCAAGAGTGGGACCTGCAGATTTGTTGGTAATCAAAGAAAGGAAAGGTTGTTTTTTTTTTTTTTTCTTTGTGGGATTCGCTGTTGGAAGGAGGAAGCGGTGAAGGAGCCAACAATGTAAATTGCTGTAATGTCCTGATGATGCTGAGTGGTTGGGAAAGTACCACAGGAAAAAGAGAATCAGCAGGAGGAAAAGAATCTCATCAGGAGGCCTTGCTGTCCAGAAATGGATCCATCTTCATGCCAAATTGCCTCACCGTCCATCATGTGTCTTCTTTAAAATCTTGAACTGGAGCCCACCCAATCCTCCAAAGTAACCACGTAGGTGCATCAGAACAAAAAGGATTTTATTTGGATTGTAATGCTCTGAATCTGAACTGTGAAGGAGGCCTGAGATTGCTGAGAAACTGTTCTGAAACAACCTGAAAAATACCACGGGGATCTGGAAATCAAAAAAATTTCGGTCTTTTTCTGATAATATTTTTATGCTATCCCATGGAAAATGCATGCTACAGAATCCTGATACCTCCTAAGGCCGYCAGTGCTTGTTTTCAGTCCCGCTCAGATATGGAAATCTTAAAATCTCCCTTGCTTCAGAATAAGTTCTCAGTGGCCCGTCTGGCAGAAGACTTTTTCTGGGTTGGTGGCAGCATCGTAGCRTCCCCGAGATGGAAAATCGGCCACTTTGGTAAGATGCTGAATCCCTGCATTGAACGAGGCGGTAACATCTTCAAATCTTTCATGCTGAAATCTTGTTTAGTGGAATGGATTTCTTATTTAATGAAATCTTTGTGTGGCAGCGATGTGGGGAGCAGAAAAGAGGGAAGAGCAGGAGGCAGCTGTGGTCCGAGGTTACGTTGCTTGGTTGATCGTGCAGTTTTTTTTTCTGTTTAATGAGCCCTCACTTATAATTTCATGATAGATTTAATTATGGGCTTCGGGACAAGCTAAAGCAAAGTTGTACATTTAGACATTTTTGAAATTTTCTTTTGTATAGACGTTGTTTTCTCCTTACCCACAGCGGGACAGGGTTGCTATCTGCCACTATTTGTACACCTCTTAACTCTGTGATTTTTTTAAAACAAGCATTTAGAAGTATCTCTGCTGTCTTCATGCACAGTAGGTCGCTGGACTGTTGGGAGGTGACTTTCTGAATATTTGTACTCAAAATTCTCGAGCTTCACTGGCTCTGTGGAAGGATCCCCTTTAGGTGCTCACAGCAGCCTTTCATTTAAATAGGTAATAAATCCAACAAACCTAATTAGAGATGGCCAGAGCAAACAGATGTTCTAGTAAAAGCCCTTTAATAACARTCTTCTTGAGCCACTCCTGCCTGTYCAGTGTGGAAATCTGCARCAGCCTTGACCAGAACCACCCATTCCCTTGGAGCACTTTTTTGTCCTACTTATCTGTCAGCTTCATCGATCAAAGATTTTTTTTTAGCAAGAAAGTTGGACACAAACATCTTAAAAAGTACTGGGAATTTTTGCAGAGGTCGAGAAATACCATCCTACCCTGCTTCTGCATTTCCCTGAATGCAGGTGGCASCCTGACCTCGGATCAAGCCCCCTAATTTCCAGAGGATTAAGAGCATCTCTTCTCCCATGAACATCTCACTTTTTAGGGGTTGTATACTTTCAGGATGGCTTCCATTATCTCTTGTGCACCAAATCCCAACCATTGATGGCAGATTTATACAGAAATGCTCTTTTCCAAAGACACTTTCAGATTTTTTTGGTCAATGAGCAGAATAGTAGAGAGCCCTGGACTTCAGTGAAGTTTGAGCCAACAAATGGGGAGAAAGTTGTAGTGAAAGCAATAAGATGGTTGATTTAAAAGGTGAGAAGGGCCAGCTCACGAGGCTGAAGGGATGCAAAATGAAACAAATGAAGATTAATGAGTTTGGATGTGATCTSCTTTTTAATTGGATCCAGTGCAGTRATGTGGGTCARGTGTACCTGAGCCATGAACACMACACAMAGTTCACAGGCAGGATTGGCAAAATACCTTCTGGGCTCTTCATCTGGGCAGAATTCCCAATATGCTGCTCTGGATATATTATATATTTGGATATAGTACATATTTTATATTATTATATTGATTTTAGGAGAGATTTTATGCCTTCCTGTCTGGAAAGAAGCTGATATTCCTGGCAGGAACAGCCAGAGCCASTCAGCTCTTTGGTTTAAATATCGATGAGCCACTTATAGCCACGAAACCATTTCCAGCGAGCCTTTTAAAAAACAGGGCAGTGGTTCTGTCTTCAATGGAATGTGTGACAAGCGTGGGAGTCCTCTGGGTGTGTGGGAAAGCTGTTTTGGTTTGGGGATATTTTAAGGGAACAGCTTGCCCTTCTGGTGCACGTGTGCTGGGGGGTTTCTCAAACATCTCCTGGAGGGCCTGGAGAGGAAGAATCTATTGGAATTTTGTTTTTCTCTCCTGGTTTTGTTTGGGAGGGTGGTTGTTGTGAAGCACACAGCACTTGGAGATCCTCATGGGATCTCCAGGATCTGTCATGGGGCAAAATTCAGCAGAGGGGGTTGATTTTGATGCCCTCTGCTCACTGTCCCTAAACCTGGCTGGGGCCAAGGTGTGCAGCACAACCTGGTGCTGCCTTGAACCCCGAGATGTGAATTTTTGACAAAGCTGGTCCGTGTACAAAAATACTCAATGACTCAATCTCCTGACTTCTTTTCATCCCCACATGCTAAAATACTCCCACTCCTTCACACATTTACATCAAACTCAGAGACTCCTAAAAGACAATAACGCTACTGAGCCATAAATAATTAGTTTGCAGACACTAGAACATCTTTCTAACAATAGGCATGAAATCGGTCTCTTTTTTCCCTCCTTTGTTTCAGGACAAATTGTAGGGTTTATGGTTTGTGTAGTTTTGCTGTTTGTTGTTACTTTAGTATTTTATATAGTAAATATAGATGTTATTAAGAAGATGACTGTGAGTCTTTTTGCTGCTCCAGTCCGGTGTGGAACTGGGTGTTCCACGTTTCTATTCCCTACTCTGCTCTGACTGAACTCTTTGCTGCAGCACAGAGATTCATCTTCTCCCCATGACTGTTTTATCCAGATGCAAATTGAGGCAACTCATTAGATCAGGAGAGAGCTGAACATAAGCTGAATTCTGAACAAAAAAGRTACTAATGAAGTACAAGATAGAAAAGCTGTAATTCAGCCTTAATTGAAGATAGTTAAGAGCCATTTCTTCAAAAAACCTGATTCTTTGCAAGCTGGAGAATTTTTTTTTTTTGAAGTATAGAAATGAATCCTTAAAGAAGGCATTGAACAATGGCAAGGAGAAGCAGTTCTACCTCTCAGCAGTGTGCCCTTTTCACTTGCATGCTGTGAAAGACTTCAGAAAAAGACATGTCATTTTCTTTTTGATATAAGTACCACTAGGATTTTGTTGGGTTTTTTTTTTTTCCTACCAGTCTCTGCAGTGCTCTCAGCTTTCAGGGGAGGGTGTGTGTGTCAGTGCCACACGCAGGGACAGGTCTGGGGGTGCCCTGTGACCCATCTCCACTCCTGGCTCTTGCCCAGCAAAAACTTTTGCCTTCCCTTTGGGATTTTCCTTCTCATTGCATTGGGACAATCCAGAAAATTGTTGCTTTGACCCAGAAAGGAAGAGATTCCTTGTGCTTTCTATTCCCTGTGTCCCCAACCCCRAAAAGATGACAACAGACACTGAAATGTTGGGGTTGGTCACAGATCACCTGAGTTTTGTGCAGATGAGCTGGAAATGTGAGGTGCTCGGGGTAGCTTTGGGTGACAAATCCTGCAACCAAATAAACAGCTGCATTGAAAAAGCAATCCAAGGATGCTTRTTAAAATTTTAACAGCAAGGAACATATTCCTACTTCATGTGAAAGCAAAGTAAATGAGTGTGGCAGAAAGTGTATTTTTATTTCAGTGCTTCTTCGTTATTTTATGCTTTGTAACAGGTGTGATCTTTGATATTTTTCCCATTTTTACTCTTCCCATTTCTTCAAATAAGATTATTTACTGCTACAACTCCCAAAGAGGAAGCTGAAATTTTAATGTGATTTGAAGTGTGTGTGATTAGTGTTAAGAGAAATTCTTTTATTAGCTACTTTGACCAATATTTTTTTGCCCAAAAAACCCTATAAACCTTGTGAAATTAAAATAAGCCTCAAGCTTTCCATAATTATTATCTCAGTAAATCAGAGAAATTTTTATCTTCTTGTGAATTGGAATAAGGCAGGTATTGAAAAGATTGAGTGTCTGGGAGAGGGTTGGATCTGATGCTGCAGTGGATCCCAGGGATGTTTCTGGCCCAGCCTTTGTGCCTGGTACCTGCTGAATATTGATTTTCTCTAAAGGCATCTGTGGTTGAAAGCCAAGGGTCCRGCTTTAAGAAGTAAAATGTTACACGAGGGATTATCTTGTTCTCAATTCCACACCTTCATGAATATTTTATTAACATGGACAATGAACCCTACAGAATTATGCCTTTAAACTAAATTTTTCTTTCGCTATAGCGATCTGCTTTCAAATGAATCTATTTTGCTGAACCTCTTCCAGACTAAATTAATTGACATTTTCTGAACTCTRAAGTGCTGGGACATCAATGCTTTTTCCCATTTCTTTTTGCTTACCTTGCTTTTGCTTTTGCCTGAGAGGCAGACTTGAATCAACCCAAAGAGCTGTGTTGCTATTGATGCATTTTGGAATACATGGGATGAATATTTTCATTTGGATACTATTTCATCTTTAATCTTGATGACAGAAGATTGATAAAAGAGACCTGACCTCAGAATCTCTTTGCTTTTATTTATAAAAGGGGATGCACTAAAATGTGTATTGCAGTGGTTTTCATTCTTGAATCCAGAATCTCAGGAGTAATTTTCATTCCTTGTCTCTAGGTCTGGAAAAAAAAAGTTGAGCATGGTACTAGCTTTAATTTTACTTAAACAGATCAGGCAGAAAGACAGAGGAAAATCAGGTCACAGGCTCTGCTCTGTCATCATGGGAAATAAATGGGAGACTTGGCAGAAAATGTGAGTCTGCATTTATTGCTGGGACAGAGCCAGTTGCTCACAGTTGGATTGAAGTTGTTTAGTCCTTGCAGCAGCTGGATTTGAGAAGAAAGGCCCCAACCTCGCTCCCAGGGGCTCCCTGGGTTGGCAGCAGCTCCCAGRAAAGGGCAGATCCCTGCAGGGGCAGAACAGACCCTTGGAGGGAGCTGCTCCCAACTCGTGGCTTTTACAGCCACTGCGTGGTCTGTCTGGGGTGCTGCCAAACCACAGGAATGGAACAGCTCCTGAGGCCCAGAGACAAATGACCACACAGGGGAGAGGCTGGGAAAATGGGGGTTTGGGGGATTTGGAAGATGAAAAATCTCTTTCTAGAAGCAAATGTGTAGGGTCAGTGACTTAATCCATGGAAGCAGTGGGACCCTGCTGGCCAAGGATTTCAGTTTCCAGCTGAAATTTCATCCTGAGTCCAGCACAAGGAGTACACGTTGTAGGAGCTCAGATTTGAGATGGTCTCGATAAGGGAACATACCTTGTGCTTGTTCCAACCAACATATACACATTCCATATAAATTAATATGGSAATGAAAACTTCCCCATTTACAGGTARRTCYRCAGTCACYGAGGATCTTTCTGACTTTTTTGTCYTAATACCTGAYCTCTTATATCAGACACCACAGGAARCCTTGTCCTTGGACTTGAWCTGTTCATTTGGCAGCTGCTCCCTGGGTCTTCTTCCCGTAAAGGTGATTGGAAAAGGAGCAAAGTCTGACTCTCTGTTACCATTTCCTTCCTCTCTGCAGTGGAAAGATGCATGAGCTCCATGCAGGCGGGCACYCAGATGATCAAACTCCGTGGTGGCTCCAAGGGGCTGGTCCGTTTTTATTACCTGGATGAYCACAGGTCGTGCATTCGCTGGAGACCCTCTCGGAAGAATGAGAAAGCCAAAAGTGAGTGTTGGCCATGAACTTCCCCTCCAGCCCTGCCTGGGGCCTCGCCCTCTTGTAAACAGAATGAGGGATCTGGCTGGGTGACAGGTGCTGTACCTGACTTTAAAGGGYAGTAAATGATTTTATGGTGGATAATTTATGGAGGTGAAGTTGCTCTTGTTGGCTGTGCTGGTTGCAGGGGTGTAGAGTGCTGTAAAAGAGCTGGAGCCAAGTCCTGTGTGAACTGGGGCCTTGCAGTGCGAGATTTGGGCTCTCCCTTCTCCCTCTCTGGGATTTCTCTGTGGGATGGACACACCTGCCCATCCCAGGGCACGCACACAGCCATTCATGATCTGCACATTTTCATCTTTCCAGTTTCCATYGACTCCATCCAGGAGGTGTGTGAGGGGAAGCAATCAGAGATCTTCCAGCGCTACGCCGACGGCAGCTTCGACCCCAACTGCTGCTTCAGCATCTACTAYGGGGACCACATGGAATCCCTGGATTTGGTGTCCTCCAGCGCCGAGGAAGCTCGCACTTGGATCACAGGGCTGAAGTACCTGATGGCAGGGATCAGTGATGAGGACAGCCTCTCCAAACGCCAAMGGACCAGGGACCAATATCCTTCCTGTGCTGCCTGGCTGTGTTTCCCACCCTGGGGAGCTGTGGATTGATGCCTTAGGATTTTTAGTTTCTGTATTTTCACGCATCTGTATTTTTGTACTTCTCTAGTGCAGTGCTAAAGCTCCTGCTCTCCCATCTTTAGACAAAACAATTCCTCTCTGAGCTGAATCCAAGGGCACCTCGCTGCCTCAGAGCCCCAAAATATGGAAAAACAGAGAATTGGGGGGAGCAGGTTTGGGGTGGTTGACATCATCACCTGAAAAGATCATTGGGGAATTGAGGCCCAATATGTGAATGAGACAGAACTTATAAAAGGGGAAAATCTCATGACTTGGGGTCCATTTTGGGTGTAGCAGCATGAGGAGGCTTTGTCTGCCCTTAATGTACCACTAGGCCTGGATTAAAATTGGCTGTTCTCATTTTCTTAAATTTGTCTGGCCTCTGTTTCAGGTGAGCCTTGTTTTAGGCAACAGGATAACCTCAGAATCCCTTACAGTATTTGTTTTCCTCCAAGTAAGCTCTGTGCTCAAAGCTTCAGAGCAGTTCCCATTGTATTCCCTGTTTCCAGAGACAGAGGAGTCCTTGAAGAGGATTTTTCAGGGCAAGATTTGCAGATGAGTGGCTGGAGTGGATTGAAAAACATGCAGGTATTCTTTCATTTCTCACTCCCAGTGTAAAACCATCCATTTAATTTGGTGATGTGAGACCAGGATTCACTCCCAAGATTTTCTTTTGTGCTGTCCAATGGGCACTTGAGCACAGCAAATCTAGAAGCTGTTACTGACCTCACATGAGTAGAGTTAGGTATTATCTAGAATTATCTTTCATTCCCAGTCTCATTTACAGCGTTTCCTAATGTGAAATAAATCAAACATCCATGATGTTCAGTAGAATCCTTCAATATTCCCTGCTGTTCCTTAACTCCTGTTCAATGTGGTTGAAGCAGACATTTGATGAGGCAGATAAAAACGGGGATGGCAGTCTGAGTATCAGTGAAGTGCTCCAGCTCATGCACAAACTGAATGTGAACCTGCCCCGACAGAAAGTCAAGCAAATGTTTAAGGTAAGAAAAAAATATTTATTATTTTTTCCTGAAAAAGCAAGGATTTACCATGAAACCAGCTAGGAGAGATTGTAAATATTTCAGCAGCTGGTTTGTTTCCACTCTACTGAGAGATGCTGCACAGTCCATTTGGTAAATTGAAAAGAGCTCCAGAAACACGTCACAGAGAAATTGTAGTGCACAGAAAAAGCCAATACACCAGGTAYCTTCTGGTGTTACATAACATGAAAACAGTACCAGGATTGGTCTTTTGCTCTACTTTTTTGACCAGCAACTCAGTCACATTTTCTCCTCTGATTATRTCCTCTGTAATAAATATTATCTAGTAAAGTATCCAATATCCTTTGATAGCTGGTACTAATAAAATACCCAGCATGCARACTTCTGTATCTGTCAGATTTTTGCGCTGCTAAGAGCTGTTTGTTCGACATTGCATTCTGCTGACCTTGGCCCAGTTTTGTGAGCAACAATGGAGATGTGTAGCTTTTGTTATCACAAAGTCCCTGCAGGGACCAGGRAGCCTTTATGTGAAATCCCTGATGATTTTTTCTTTACTTGCCAAATTAATGTTCTTCCAGATCCTATTATTTTATGGYCATGGATTTWACAGAATACCCTCTCAAATCCTGGRTATAAAATTAATTTCAAGATGATTTGGGTTGTAATGATCTTCTGGAGAAGATGTGGGTGGGTAACTCTGCCAAGACACGTGCATGTTGTTGCAGGCTACGCTGTCTTTACTTCATCAGCATAGACAGAAGAAATCCTCCTGGAGGGTTCTCTGTGGAACAATTAAAACCTTTAAATTTGAATCTTGTCTCCTGCACTGATGCATCCATGGGAGAGTTTCACAGGGGAAAGCTTTGCAGAGCATTCCTGATCAGTCTGTTCGAGCAGCCACTTCAGGCAGCTTYAACCTGCCTTTAATTCTGGTGTTTTCCTCTCAGACGGGTTTGTTTATTTAAAACACTACAGGTTTATTTAAAATGGTGCTTTATTTAAAACGGGCTGCTGACTGGTTGCTGTGTGCTGCAGGAGGCTGACACAGATGACAACCAGGGCACSCTGGACTTTGAGGAGTTCTGTGCCTTCTACAAGATGATGTCGACGCGGCGCGATCTGTACCTGCTGATGCTCACCTACAGCAACCACAAGGACTACCTGGACACAGATGACCTGAAACGCTTCCTGGAGACTGAACAGAAGGTAGGTCTAAGCCAGGAGCAGAATTCCAGGATTTCTGCCTTCATGCTTGACTTTGGGGATGAATTCCCTTTTAAAAGGGATGGACATTTTGATGCTGTGCATGTGAAAAGCAGACGGATGCCTCTTGATTTTCATCTCGCAGGCTCACAGATCTATTTCTTGAATCTTCTTGCTCTCACTACCTTTTTTTTTCCTGTAGGCTCTTTTTTTTGTGCCCCTAAATATAATCTCTAGAATTGCTTTATTTTTTCCTGTGTTCTCTGAGAACAATTCCATCAGCATCTGTCTGCTCCCAGTATTCAATCCTGGGAGCAAATCTGGCATTCCTGGCTCTGTTTGGGAGTTTGTGCACAGCCCATGATGAAACACTGAATTACTTTGTCACACCATCTCAGTGTGTAAAYTGGAGGATTGTCTTTCAAAGAGCARTTGAGAGGATGATTAATGTATGGGAAAGATTTTAAAACACATTTTAGTGCCTAAGAAATWGTCTCTGAGTTCTTTAACTCTGGTGCTGCACAAACAAATGCATTGACTTATCTTTGCCCTTTTCCTCTCATGGTCTCTTCTGAAGCTTCATGCCTCTAAGTCATAAATGTCCATGAGTTTCAATCATTGTCCAGGAAATGAATGAATAAAAAAGCCACCTCTCTGGCAGTTATCTTCTTAGATAAGTGGGGTGTGTTTCCGTTTCACTGGTTAATTGATCCTTCAGATGGTGAGAGGAAAATGAAYGCTCACCACGGGACACAAATCAGCTCAGCTAATTACTGACATGGCCAAATCCTGCCTGGGGGGCTTCTCTCCCTTGCCCCCCTTTCTTACACAACATGGACAGGGAAAACATCTTTATTCCATTCCAGGAAATCCTGGTGTTCCAGAGCTTTATCCTTTGATAAACGTATCATGGATGTTCAAATCCAGAGTTAGTGTTTTTTCCTTCCTCTTTTTTTACTTTTATTTATTAGGTTTTAAATCATCCCTGGAAAAGACATTGATCTTGTACCAGATGCACTGGTGGTTTCATTTTCCCCCAGGCGTGGATTCCTTGTTGCCAAATTGATGGTCACTTTATTGCACCCTGATGACAAKGGCTGTGTTTTCCTGCCATGTACAGCAGCTGATAAAAAGGATTTGCTGGACCACTCTGGACAGGAACATTAAATAACACCAGGGATAACTGTTAGAGAATACATCAGCAGTAAATTGAAGGAATGTTAATTAATAGTGTTAAAATTAAATTACTGAAACATTTCATTAKGCAAAAAGAATTACAGCTCAACACAAGTGGCCCTGGTTTCATAAGTGACAACATTTAAAGACATATATTCCCCTTTGTACTCTTTTATTTTTTCAGTTAAGAATGCAAAGCAACCTTGAAGTTAGCAGATTTCCTGAGAACATTATGTTCCGGTTCTCTGTTTCACCACCACTAACAGATTTTTCTGTCTGCTGCATGAAGATGAGCCATTTTCTTGTTTTATTTTAAAGTAAAAAAACCCCTTTGATAATGCAAACTAATCCTTTAATCCTACAAGAGAAGAAATCCCATTGGTTTGTGACAAAGCTCGTTCTSTTTGGATGCTCTGTGGTGCCTGACAACAGATCTGACCTACAAAGCAGAACTCTGTCATCAGGCAGCTGCCAATAGCACAGAAACTTTTCACAGAGCTCTCCCTTTCTGATCTGACCTGACACTGATTGACAGCAGTGAGAATCCCACTGAGGAACTGGAAATCCTGAGTCCCACCATGGATAATCTGCCCGGTTGTTGGACTGGAGACAGAGGAAAGAGCAGAGAGAAGCTGTGATTAATAGTTAACACCTCGTGTTTTGCTGCTTTTCCAGATGACAAATGTGACTAAAGAACATTGCCTGGAAATCATCAGCAAGTTTGAGCCCTGCCCKGAGAACAAGAAGGAGGGAGCCCTGGGAATTGATGGTAAGCTGGCTGGTGCAGCTTTTGGAGGGAAAAGGGAACTGGCTTAATGCTCAGGAGAATTTTGCTGCTGCTTGCAGAATTTATACTTGTAGAATTTAGTCGTGTTGTATAGAGTGTGTTTTCAGTCTTTTTTTTAATATCTATCATTTCCTGAGGAACCTAAAGGGAAATCTGATCTCTTTGGAGGAGTTTTGAAAGGTTTATATCATGCTGAAGTAGCAGTCATTTAAAGTCAGCTGGAACTGGAGGTGTCTTTATTTGTGCTTTTGGGAAATACAGTTGAATTCAGTTGCATCATTCCTGCAGGTATTTTTGGAAATCCTTTAAGTCTTAATAAAAGGAGTGATGTGATCCAGAGTAAACATCTGAGTGGGATGAGAGATGAAATTGGTCCTGGCTTCCTGACCTTTGCTGCTAAAGYCTTCTCTCTAAATATATCAGTGCTGTACCACCGGGCTGGGAGCTGTTATTTTGGGGACTGACTGTAAGTCCTTTCCCCTAAATAGTAAATCTTCAGCCAGATCTTATTGGCTCSAAGAAGAGAGTACATTCCCCAGGAATTAACTTCTGTGCAAAAGTTCTTGGACCTTTAGAAAGTCAGCCTTGTCCATTTCTGTGGGTGTGTTGTCATCCTGAAAAGTGACAGAACAGAAGTTGTTTGGTTTCCTGCAGGAAGAAGTGGGCAGCTTCTGGTACAGTGTGTAAGGTGGTTGCTTAGGATGGGTCAAGGTCTGTTCTACTTCCAGACTAAATTTTCAATTTATTTTAAAGTTTATGCTAATGCCAGTGAGGGAGCAGATGACGTTCTTTTCATTTTCTGGTCTTTACAGGCAGCTGCAGTCACATAAATAATGAATAAGCAAGTTCATTATCTTGCTTTCCTCATACCTGCAAAAGTAAGAGTMGGTTTTTCAAACTATTGTGGGTTTCCATAGAGAAAAATAATAAAAAAGAAACCCAAACCAAACCAAAAGAAAAAATACCCAACCCAAACAAAAAAACTATACAATTGTATCATGCCTCAGAATGGATGATAAAASATGGGTTAAGATAAGAGAGAGCCCAGCGTGGTGACATTCTGCTGGTGTCTGTTCAGATCTCCTGATTGGGGGGAAACAGAGGTTTGGAGACAATTGGAAAAAGCTTTGTGTTCTCTGCACTTCCAGTCTCTTGCTGGAAGTGGAGCAGAACAGAACAGACCTGATCTAGAGCTTAATTAATGCAGGAGATTTCTGATAACATCCAACCAGAGGTGACTGARGAGCTGGCAGGGACCCACTGCTGGGCTGGTGCTGAGAAAGGAGAAAGAGCTGCTAAAAAACCGTAACTCTGTGTCTGAGTGTTATCACGTATGAATGTGTGCACACATATTCACAGAGGAGTTGTTCCTCTCTTGTCTTGGTGTGCAGCTGAGACTTTGGGTCTCTCCTGTGTCCCAGAAAAYAAGTCCAGAGCTGCCTTGGGGTCTGAAATGCAGCAGCCATGGAAGCTGAAGGTGCCTGTTTATTCCTCACTTGGGTACAGCCCATCCTGCCCACTCCTGGCTGCACTTCAACAGTAGTGAAATAACAGTACAGTGTTCTTTGTCCTTTCATACTCATTCATGTGCCTGTATTGCCGTGTCCTCAGCTGTGCTGGCTTTTGTCACACAGCACCTTGGCCTGTGACAATTGGCTCATTCACAGCCTTGCAGAGGAACCCTTTACCTTTGCTGGTCAAAGTGGCACTGAGCCTTTCTTGAGTGGGTGAGCACTGCAGTCCTGTGGGACACGCTGCTGGCAGCCCCTTCCTCCATCCTGTCCCTCCCTCCTGATGGATCCACTYGCTGTGAACTCGTTACAACAATCCTGACATCATATTTCAACCAGAGCTTAAAGCAAACAATGGTGTTGTGGCAGCAGCTGCCCTCCCAGTGCAGAGGGGATTAATCTTGCAGCAGGTTTGCAGGCAGAACTGATGAAATACCACGAGTGGTTGGCTGTGTGTTTGCTGACACACTCTGTGCCCCATCATTTTCCACGGTGGCTGCTCTGCCTTGGTTCATCTTTTGTTTTCACCCCGACTCTATCACTGATTTGCTCATTGATCATGATCTGTGCTCCAGGAGACTCCAATATTGAGTTGAATTCCCTGGCACCGCGTCCCAGTGTGTTGTTCAAAAAGTTCTGGCTGCTGTTTGTGTTTATCAGCTCTTTTCCTTTGATAAAACTTTCATTAACACAAAGTGTGCAGCCTAGAAGGACCATCATGAAGGTGACATTTTATCTTGTCACAGTCAAAGTGCGTTAAGACCTTCAGAAGTTTGGCAGGATTTTTACGCGGGCGCTGTTTTATTTATGGAATGAGTGAAATGTCAGGAGAATTGGAAGTCTTGGAGCAGAAACCRACTGAGTAAGGGCATCATTGCTGTCAGCAAAGGCAGGGTGTGAATGGGGATCTGAGCCTTTCCTCGGTGGTGARTGGAAAACGTTCGGGGGATATTTGAAGTGGAAGTTACAGTGTTTCATGTCAGCCTGAATTGTGAAAGTGCCTGTGATGTGCTGGAGGTCTGAGAGCAGAGATTTCACACAAAGATAAAACCATAACTCGCTAAAACTTTGCTTCTGAGCAAGTGCTGTGATTGCAACACACAGAGGGTGCAGGTGATGGTGATGTCTGCAGGATTTTTAAGCATCCCCATAGTCTGGAAAATAAATTCTTCAGGTAGCTTTACTGAAAGCTCCAATAATTGATATTTCAGTGTCAAGTCTGGAGTGAACATCAGTCTCTGCACAGTGCTGCCCCCTCCCCAGGCGTGTTTGTGGTGTCACATCCAAATCAAAGACTGTAGCTTGCACAAGCCAAAGTGTGCTGTCATTATTCTGGTATTTTTTGGAAAAACACTGAAAGAGAAGAGAGTAACTCCTGTTAGGCCAGCAAAAACTGTCTCTAAGCAGTCCAATACCGTAGATCTTAAAACAATTCACTGAGGAGCAACACCAGGGTACAACTGCAGAACTCTGAAGGCTTTTATGTGCCGTGTGACCTAATGTCCCAGCAGAATCTCTTGACACAAATTAAAAGGCTAAAAGATTTGGATTAAATAGACTTATTTTTGTCAGGAAAGGCAGAGTGGGAAAATGTACACAGCAACTAGAAAAGCAAAAATTGCACTTGGTCACGGTGACATTTGGGGTGTAGTGATGCTATTTCTTTGTCTTAAGCATTTTGGTGAACATTGGGATGCATTTGAGGCTGCTTTTAGGAAAGTTACAACAACAAAAAGGACGAAACTCCATCACTGACAGCGTTGTTTGCTTCCAGGTTTCACCAATTACATGCGGAGCCCGTCAGGGGACATTTTCAACCCCGAGCATTACCAAGTGAACCAGGACATGAGCTACCCTCTGAGTCACTATTTCATTACCTCTTCACACAACACCTACCTCATGGGAGATCAGCTGATGTCCCAGTCCAGGGTGGACATGTACGCATGGGTGCTACAGTCCGGCTGTCGCTGCGTGGAAGGTAAAGGAGCTCGGAGATGGCTCTGTAGGCTTGTTTCTCCTCTCTAGAGAAAGGTTTGTGATTTCTGCAGAAGATGKGGTAATTGGGGAGAGGAAAAAGCCTGGGAAAATGGTGTCTCTGCTTTGTGAAGGACAGCAAAATCGTGTTGTGCTGGAACGGACAAATTTTCTCGAGCAGGGAAATAAGCCAGATATTTGGGGAGTGGTGTTGTTRGTAGTGAAGAAAAAAATTGTGAAAYTYCTGTTRTAGAGAGGATGCTGAGGGTGGGCAGAATATTTGTCCTGCCTGGCCAAGTGTGTGACAACCAGACTGGCAGATAGGGCAGAGCTTTTGCCATAGCCAAGAGGAAAGTGGATATTTCTGCTAAGGGGAGTGGGGATGTGTTCTGTGCCATGATGACAGCCTCACAGTGACCAGGAAGCCTTTTTGTGAAATCCCCTCTGACTCTTGTGCTGCCTTTCTGACACATTGCCTGTTTCATAATAATCTTCAATATTCTGACCATCAGAGTTTTCACAGTTTTTCAGAAGGAAAATATTACCGTTTGCTCAGGTCTGATTGTGGATGTGCCATTAGGTGCTTCAGAGGCATAAAACATTTCATGGAAATAGGATTACAGACAAATATAAAATCAGGCAAAATTCAAGATGGGCTGGAGATGACCAAATCTTGGCTTGGCCTGAGCTGTGAGCAGCTTGGCTGGGAGTCTCTGCTTTCCTTTTCAGGTTCAGCAGCAGCACAATGAAAGCAATKCTCTGCTGGGTCATCTCCCTGTCAGAACAGCACTTTCTAAAAGGAGTTTCTTTGCTTGGGGCTGTCTCAAACAGAAACTGGGTCTGACTGGGAACAGTCACCTGCTCCCAGCACAAGGTCAAGCCAGGAAGGATTTTCAGCACAGTGAGGAGGGAGATACAGAAGCAGGGTGGGAACGAGCGTGTGCCCTGCTTTGGGCTGCTGAAGGGAATTTCAGGGTGTCACCCCTCCCCAGAGGTGATGGGTGTTGTTGTTTCTGTCCTACAGTCGACTGATTGGTGTTGTTGTTTCTGTCCTACAGTCGACTGCTGGGACGGGCCGGACGGTGAACCAATTGTCCACCACGGATACACCTTGACTTCCAAAATCCTCTTCAAAGATGTGATTGAAACGATCAACAAATATGCCTTCATCAAAAATGAGTATGTACCCAGAAAASCTTGGATGGGCAGGGAGGGAGGATCCAACCTGTTCCTGCAGAGAACAGAATCCCAGGCAGAATTTGGAGTTGTTTTCTGGGGGGAAACCCTTCAGAAAGAAAAGCTGAGTAGGGACATTGTGCACAGAGGTGTGGGGCTGGCTTTACTGAGCTTGTACAACACCTGAGGAACAACATTTTGCCAGTGAATGTTTTGCTGAAGAGCTGACAGTTGAACCACTTTATTTCTCTGTATTTGCGCTCTGGTGCTGCCAAGGCCACACCTGGGTGCTCCAGGGGCAGGGAAAAATCAGGGAATAAAGAATCCAAAGAGACAGTAGCCCAGGTGGGGACAAAGCAGAYTGTTCAGGAGAAAGAATTTTCAGAAGTTATTTTCCCTACAGGTCATGAAATTTCCCTACATTGTCAGGAATATTATACATGGGAAATCTCATATATCTTGGCAGTTACTGTTATCCTCCTCCACACACAGTCAAAATGTGTGTGYCAACCTATATTTTCTTTTTTCTTTTTTTAAGACAAATTACTTTATCTCTGTAACAATTTTCCAGTAGTTCCCTCAAAGCAGCACTTTATGAATAGAGTTAAASTTTCACTGCATTTTCAGAGCAGGTAAACTTCTTGTGAGCCTGAGATTTTTTGTAGTTTGCCTGAAGACGTGGTAAACAAATCAAAGGCAAGCTGGCCAGCAGAATATGGAGCAATGCTTCTGGAATTGTTCAGCTTTTAAAACCTTTGCTAAAAGGTTAACTGGGACATCATCATCAATTTGGAAAGTTTTTTCCTGCAGGCATTGTCTGGCTGAAACCCCCTTTTTTCCTGATGAGGACCTAATGAGGGCAAGATGTCAGGATAGAAATAATTGATTTTTAATTAAGAATCTCTGATAGTTCAGTCCTGCAAAATTCCTTTACAGACTTGCTTTTGTGCTTGTCTTAAAAATGCATCATCTGTAAACAGAAATCCACCTTCAGTGTGGTTTTACACTGCACTGACCACACTAAAGTAATGTTTCACAAAATCTTCAAACARCCAGGCATTGTTGTTCCTTGGCCTCAACCTGCAAAATCAACACTAAATGACAATGATAAAATTAAATTTAGTATTATCCCTTTCAGTCTTTGTAGGAGAGGCTTTGTCTGCAGGTTTTATCTGTGTGACACTGCTCTGCTGTCAGCTGGAAAAGTTTTCATGCTATAGAAGATAAATTTGCAGCTGATGCTTGCTCGTCTCTGCAGGTACCCTGTGATCCTGTCAATTGAGAACCACTGCAGCATCGTGCAGCAGAAGAAGATGGCTCAGTATCTCACAGAAATCCTGGGAGACAAACTGGATCTGTCCTCTGTGCACAACGATGACTCCACCAAGCTCCCTTCACCAGCAAGTCTTAAAGGGAAGATCCTGGTTAAGGTGAGCACCTGCTTYGTGTGTTCCCTCCCTCTTTTTKTWTGTGATGATGAWGATGATGCTGATTTCTGCCTGTTATCACTAACTTAAACCATTTCACAAAAAGCAGTCCTTAGGAAACTGCTACTTAAGATTCTGAACAAATGCCTTCTCAATCAATGAGAACCTGGAAAAAAACATACTTTGAATAATTTGGTTGGTTTTTATTTTTTCAAATGTGTGATAGCAAGAGCTCCATGCTCCCCTGCCTCTGTAATAAATTTCTCTTCTAGGGCAAGAAACTTCCAGCCAACATCAGTGATGATGCAGAGGAAGGAGAAGTTTCTGATGAGGACAGCGCTGATGAGATTGATGATGACTGCAAACTAATGAACGGAGATGTAAGTGAAGCACCCATTTGAATGTAAATGTTCTTCCCATCCCARTGAGAAGAAACCTTTTGTGAGTTCTCAGTATTGTGGATGTGGTGTAATCTTTGGAATTCATCACAAGTGGTTTGGGTTCTAAACCTTTATGGAGGCAAATTGGCAAAAGTGCATGTGAAGCAGCATCAGTTCTTGGGGTTTTGTTTCAAGTTTAGAATTTTAAAGAGTAATATCTCCTGATTCTTCATTGCATCGCAGTGTGCTTCCCCTATAATGCAAAAAAGAAAAGAAAATATTCTATTTATGTCAGGTTGCATTTATTGTTGCAGAGCATCCTTTTGCTTTGCTGAATGCTGGGCTTGGTTGATTTTTACTGTGAGGAAAGTCTCTGCTTGCTTAAATCTGAAAATCCTTATTTCTTCATCCTTTTTWAAAGTTCTATTTTTTTGTCACTTTAATCTTTTGGCAAGTTTCATTGCACCTTCCAGAAACAATACAAAATACACAGCAAAACCATTTAATGGCATAAACCAGATTGCCTTGGAGRGAGTTTGCATTCTCAGTCCTCTCTCCCTCAGGCTATTTCCTCATTTTGTATTATGGATTTGATTCTTTTCATCTAAAAGAGAAACTTCTTCATAAATAAGACTACCAAAGAAGAAAAATAATTTATTTTCTTTTTCCAAGTTATTACATGTTAGCATATCACTTTTCAATATTTTATGGCATCATCTCTGTTACTAACAGTTCACTTTGCTGAGGTTTACTGATGCTTTAAATCTGAGATTTGCTACACCTGGTTTGCTTTCCAAAATGAATTTTTGAAGAGTTCAGAAAACCWGAGCTTGTTTCATGACAAATGTAACTGGGAATTCTTGAGACCTACTGAGAAAACACAACCTGTCACCCTTAAAAGACCCGAATGAAAAAGAAAACTCTTGATTTTTAATTTTAGTTTTATTTTCCCACATGGGCCATGGTGCACAYAGAGGAAGGAACAGAAATTCTATTGCATTTTGCCTTTGATCTGCTGGAAACATCTCCAAATCATCTCCCATCCATTCCATCCAGTAGATCTTGCACCTTTTGTAGCTGCAGGGTCAACCTGGACATGGCATGGGACTCCCATGAGACTTTTTCCATGTTTAATGCCCTGTTTAATGATTTAATGTTTTGTTTGTAGGCATCTGCCAATAGGAAAAGAGTGGAGAATATAGCAAAGAAAAAACTTGACTCGCTGATAAAAGAATCCAAAATCCGTGACTGTGAAGATCCAAACAACTTTACAGTTTCCACTCTRCCATCATCGGGAAAGGCTGGGCTGAAATCTGATAGTAAGAAGGTGAATTTATGCTTTATTTTACTTGGATTTTTTTTTAGTTTACTCAATATATCTTATATTATTGACTTGAGAGCTGAGTTCATGCAGTTAATGATGATGCCAGGTGAACATCACTGTCAGATACACAAACTATTTATCTTGCTCACACAGCAATTGGAGCATGAAATGTACTCTGAAATGGCTTTTCAACAGAAAAAAATTTGATTTTCCATTATAAAAACTGCTTCTAAAAGTTGGACTTTTTTTGCTCCTCAGTTCTCTATGTTCTATGCATTTCCATTGTATTTTAATTTTGTATTAACYCTAATTTATAAAAATGTACTCAGCCCACAGACTACACTTCATGAAGTTGAGGTATTTTTATTTTAGACTTTGTAATAAGCCACAAAAAGCTCGGGAAAATCGTTCCACACAAATGAAAAACGGTGGAGATCTGCCAATAATAAGCAGGTGCAATAACCAGGGATTAAAACTAAACCAGGGATGAGAACTAAAAATCATCTTCCCAAAACCATTCCATGGGGTGAGTTTTGGGTGTATTTTAAACCAAATGATTTTCACGAAGTATCAGAGAGTTCCTGTGAGAGCCACCACGAGGCCAAGGCTTGAAAAACCCTTTAGCAGAGGTGTTACCCAGAATATTCAGAGTTCAAACMCCTGCTGTTTGTGCAGAAATCCAGAGGCTCTGGAATTCTGTCTGAGCTCCCATTTTCTTCTCTTTTTGGCTGCTTCAGAGTAAACTCGAGGATGATGCAGAATCTGGGGAGGATTTCAGTGCCAGCAAAAGGCACAGCCGGTCACTCATGGGCAGCTTCTCCAAACGCAAGGTGAGCCCCTGAGGAGAGGTTTGCACCAGATTTTGGATTCTTGGAGGGTTTTTTTTTTCTTTGCAAACACAGCGGAGAGGAATTTCATAACTGCAACATCTGCAGCACCTTGCTCGGAGGCTGCTGAATAGACCGGCTGGGGAGCTGCTTATCATTGTGCATAACAACACAGATTCAATTTACATGAAGGTCTGAAGGCGTCCAAGATCTAACTGAGAACCACAAAAATTAATTTGCACCTTTTATCTGAGGATTTGTGCTTCCTTTATAACAAGGCTCATACCCTGAGCTGAGTTTTCCCCGTGTGCAAATTTTGCTGCAAAACCGAGTGTTACGAAAGCTGTCATTTYCCATTTTCTCTAAGTAACACACTCATTGGCATAACAAAGCAGAATTGTAGCCAGCTGCTCAAACTTTGATCACACAGTTATGATATTATGGTTTTATTTCCTCCTGGCACAGAAAAAAGGAAGCAAATTGAAAAAGGCATCAAGTCTGGAAGAAGGTGAAGACGATTCGGATTCTCAAGGGAATTTAGCCAGGAGCTCTGTACATTACAGCAGGTTTGTTAACAACTGTTGGGACAATTTTGTTGCTGAAATATGCCCACATAAATGCACCCATAAATAGTATTGCCTCTGGTCTAGATGCCAGTTTGAGGGCTGCAGGTATGTGACAGGAATCTGGAGAGATGCAATGTCTGCATCCAAAAAAGTCACAAAATCACCAGAATYATCTCCTGGTGCTGTTCAGACTGATTAGCAAAGCACAGTGCACYTTCTATGCATTTTGAGCTCTTACTGTCTCATGTTTCTTTAATTTGAAATATGAAAGATAACATTTACTCCTTAATTAATGGGAAGTTAATTTGTTTTGTTTTTCTAGGGTAAACCGACAGAAGAAGACGATGAAGCTGTCCAGGGCCYTGTCTGACCTGGTGAAATACACAAAGTCTGTTGGCATCCATGATGTTGAAACTGAAAGTAGGTGAACTAAAAGTCCGCTGAAAATAATTGCTGCAAAAGAAATGGAAAGGTTGATGTTCTTATATATCCTGTTATTAATGAAGATTCAGGTCATCATCATCCAGGTTCATTTTCCCAAYCATAACTGCTCGAAAAAGCAAAGTATCTGCTATGATTGAAAGGAAACTGAAATGATGCTTGATAGTTAAAAGGGACTAAGTGTTGCCTACTTTTGAAAGCTTTATCGAGAYAATAAATAAATAAATAAGGAGATTAATCTCCTCCTCTCTCCTCTGCAGTCTCTTCCAGCTGGCAGGTTTCATCTTTCAGTGAAACCAAAGCCCACCAGATCCTGCAGCAAAAGCCAGCTCAGTACCTGCGTTTCAACCAGCACCAGCTGTCCCGCATTTACCCCTCCTCCTACCGAGTGGACTCCAGCAACTACAACCCCCAGCCTTTCTGGAATGCTGGCTGCCAACTYGGTGAGCAGGAAGGAAACTTCTTTTATTTTTGTTGAATTTTGGGAGGGATGTTTTAATAGGAGTGCTGGAATCACCCCTTAGAGCACTCTGAGTGCTCTGCTCATCCAAGTTTTTGCTGACCTTTGAGTCCTCCCTGCTCCTGTCCCTGCTGTTACCTGTGAATTACCTCAAACATATATCTTACAAGCAAGGGGTTGTCTGGAAAATGGAAATAAATTAACTTCTCAAATGCTAGAAAGCTTCAGAGTTCAGCTCTTTTGGAGAGCTYCTCTCCCTGAAGATGTAATATGTTACATAAGAGAATTATTTTCCATGAGCTATCTGATTTTTTTGTGTCTAAAAAGTCAAATTTTAATCTGATTTTTTTTTTTTTTTAATAGTTGCACTAAACTACCAATCAGAGGGGAGAATGCTGCAGCTGAACCGGGCCAAATTTAGTGCCAATGGGAACTGTGGCTACGTCCTCAAACCAAACTGCATGTGTCAAGGTAAAGAAAACCAGCACAATCAATAAATCACTGATTGCATGAGAAGATTGAGTGTGGGGTCTTGTTWTAGTTTGTTTAAAAATGCATTTCTGATGCTAGAAACAAACGAGCTAGAAGGTATCTATAATTATCTATTATTAAAGTCACTTATTAATTGCACTTATTCCACTTTATGGGGCTTTTCATTCTGACAGGTGTCTTTAACCCAAATTCTGAAGACCCACTGCCTGGCCAATTGAAGAAACAGTTGGTTCTGAGAATTATCAGTGGCCAGCAACTTCCCAAACCACGTGATTCCATGCTGGGAGACAGAGGAGAGGTAYGGAACAGTTGGTGGTTGTTCCTGTGTGCTGCAGAAGGTTTATTTCCATACTGGGAATGAGGGATTCACACTCTGCAGTTACTCGTCAGGAGACACAGAAAATGAATAAATTAGGCCATGAGCATCTTGCATCTTCAGGTGGTTTTCTTCATTTTTAACCATCACAGCAAAGGTTTGATGGTTTCCCTTCCAACTGCCAACACGGTGCCTCCAGGAGATGCAAAAAAGGGGAAAAAAACAATAAATAATCCACTCCACATGGCCCAGGACCAATAATTACTCAGACATTCCTGTACAGTGCCCATATTATAAAAGCAATTTGATTGGATTTCATCTTGGCCTCTCTTTCTTTGCAATATTTGTTGCTTTTGTTTGTTTTCCAGATCATAGATCCATTTGTTGAAGTAGAAGTTATAGGTTTACCTGTTGATTGCTTCAAAGAACAAACCAGAGTAGTTGATGATAATGGTAAGATTTTCTGGGATTTGCATTTTTTTTATGGCTGAAACATCCTCTTTCAGGATTTTCAAAATGTTTTTTCTTTTCCTTAAGAATAGGAGTAGAAAAGATTTGGTCCCTATTGTGACATAGCACTTAAAATTAGATTGAAGCATTTTTAATGTTAATTGGACTTGAATTGTTTGAGTGAGTTGGTATAAATATAGTGAAGACCTTGGTGTAAAATGAGACATTTGTCACCTCATTTTGTGTGACAAAAAGGTATTTTGGGCTTGCTGTGATCAAAAAGGATGTTGACCCAACCCCAGCTTAAGCAGGGCCAAATTTAKGTGAGGCCCAAGTTCCTTTCAAATCCTTGTGTCCTGGTGAAACAGATGGAAGTTCTGGATTTTCCAAGATTTTCCAAGAACATGAATATTCTTCATTAACAAGAATGGTCAATCTATAGAAAAACTAGAATGACACTGCAGTTTAGGCATTTTTCTTGTGAAGGAGATACCTAAAGGCTGATTCCCTCCTTCCCTCCAAGGTTTTAACCCCATGTGGGAGGAGACGTTGGTGTTCACGGTGCACATGCCAGAGATTGCCCTGATCCGCTTCTTGGTGTGGGATCATGACCCCATTGGTAGGGATTTCATCGGCCAGAGGACCATAGCCTTCAGCAGTATGATGCCAGGTAAGAGAAAACAGGGATATTTCCAATTAATGGGCTGGGATTTTTCCTGGAAAACATGAAAATTCATGTGTGTGATTGTAACTGCTGCAGAATTTTCTGGTTAGAACAAGAAAATGCAGTTGGGAACCTGAGTTCACTCCTGACTGATAGGATGAGGAAGACTAAATCCATTAACTCTAGAATTTTGGGGCTAGATTTTGAAAAAATGGGTAAGATTGTAAAGCAGGATGGTAAATACTGTGGGCTTGGCAGGCAGCTATAGARAATCTTTGCTCCTTATCTCATACTGCTTTTTCCTCCATTTCTTCACTTCTTCTTCTTCAATTTCTGAAAAATCATTAGAGTTTTGCTTGTTCTTATGACTATTTGTAGTAGTTTAACACAGAACACAAAGYCACCTATTCTAATGATGGGATCCAGGTTATTATTTTTATTTTATCCAGTATATTATTATTATTAAATGGCATTTTCTGACAGTTTCTGTTTTCAGTTCAGTCTTCTTTCACATCAAAGGTTCTTCTGTGTGTACTTTTCTTTCAAAGYAAAGCAATAAGTTCATGTTTGAGATTGAAAACAACATCCAGCCTCAATAAACTGACCTTGGATGAAAGGTTTGCAGTCTCAATAAAGGACTGTAAATCCAGAGGAGAAAATGTGGCCAAGTTTAAATCATTGGTTGACAGCAGCAATAACAAACCCTGGATAAAAGAGGACAAGGCTGTTTTATAAAATCATGACAAAAAATGGGGGTGAAGTTTGTAAGTGATGTGGCTCACGTACCTGAGTGTGGCAAGGTGATGCTGGAGCTTGGGTATTCACTATGAGGAGGAAAAATGGGAAAAATGAGAAAAACCTGCTTGATCTTTTTTGCTGCTCACAAAAGGAACATCTCCAGCTGCTCCTCCTGTGACCTTTTCCTGCTCCCTCTGTTTCAGGTTACAGACACGTGTACCTGGAAGGCATAGAAGAGGCTTCCATCTTTGTGCATGTGGCTATCAATGACATCTGTGGTAAGGTGAGTGTCCCTGTGGTGTCCCTGTGGTGTCCCACACCCCTCAGGAGCTGCCAGGATCTCGTGGCACCCCAGGGAACCCCAGTGGGTGAAGGTCCAGGCTGACATTTTTGTTCACTTAGAGTAAAATTGATCTCTGCTTGCAATGACAGCCTGAGATCTTTCTGAATGTCTGAGGAGAAAAAGGCAAATCGTAGGGGAAGTTATAAAAAAGATTCTTGCAGTGATTTTTTTTTTTTTTTTTTTT
>NW_026623946.1:39645-43393 GCF_030028575.1 Malurus melanocephalus
TATTGTGTCCAGTTCTGTAAGTGAACCTTGCACACACCTTAACCCTGAGTGCTTGTTCCCCATAAAGCTGATGCTAGAAAGGCTCTGCCTGATGCTTTTGCATTTAAATTTAATTAAATGCTCCAAGCTTATTTGCTYTGGTTTTCTTCTTCTATAATAACATTTAAAATGCAGAGGAAAGGTGATGCTGGTAATATTTTTAGACATTTTTACACTCCTGTCCTTTTATTTAGAGCGTGTTTGCTTCATGGGCAGGAAATAAATTTGGGGACCAAATCCCAATTTCYATGAAAATAAAGCCCTGAACCCAAACTTTTCCTAGGCCAGCTAGAAACGAGACAGCTCCTGCCCTCTCAGTGTGCTGTTYTGTGGTGTTAATACCAATTAAATTCGGGTAGAAAGCATCTTGCAGTGCCTTGAGAATGTCAGGATGGAGCCCTTGGCAGTCGCGAGGTGCAATATCGGCATCACGGCAGCAGGAGGAGGCATCCCCTGGGCTGGAATTCCTCCGAAGGGAATCCGAGCAATTCCTGAACGGGAAAATCAGCTTTTTTAACTGCTAGGCATTARTCACCGCTTAGTTAATTAACTCCATCAGCTTCCAAGTCACTGCCGTCACCAGCAGTGTTTGATGGAAGGGGCAATGYTCATCCTCTGTCAATATTTTAAAGTACTTTCTATCCAAAACTCCTTTGGCAAGATTCTCTTTGCTTTTAACCTTGATTTCTTAGCCTTTTGTAATTATTTGCCCCTTACCAACTTCTTTGTGAGTGCCTGGCTGGTGATGGTTTGCAGTAGGTCAACCCGTCCATTTAAACTTTGGCAGTTTTTTGAGGACATGGATTTTTTTGGTGTTCCCTGATTGCTTCTCGTTGTCAGTGCAGTCTCTTTTGGTGTTAAAAAGTGATTCYGTGCCCTGACAAAAATAAGGAGTTGTAAGGAAAGCCTGTATGTATTGTGGTTTTGGTTTTATGCTTGTTTTTATTTTTTTTTTTATTTATAATTTGAAATTAGAACTACTGAAAATGTGGAACAAATATGACACATCCCTTCTGATTTAGTCTCTCTGAATCACTCTCTGCTTTGTTTCTCTGTTAACAGAATGCTGTCCAAATTAGAATTTTTTTCTGTTTCTCCTCTCTTAATTATGGGCAGAAAAACTATCCCAGTTATCAGCCTGGTTTTGTCCATCCACAGATTCTAATGCAAACACTGACATTTTGGGACTTTTTTTATGAATGGAGTTATTCCACCTGCTCAGTAGCTTGGTATTACTAAAACACTCTTAGATTTTTTTTTTTCACCTTAACTTGTGTGTGAAATCTCTTTCAGATTACTCTGTTTCCTGGACAGGCTTTTCTTTGCTTCTGTCTCTTCCGTGCTCCGCTCGTGTATTGCAGAATTTCTTGTGGTTTTTCTAGACGTGCCTATCTCTGAGATCCTCCCTCACTGTTCTTCTTGCCTTTGCTCTGTCTGTTTGTGATTTCAGTGGGCTTCTCTATGTCAAAAAAAGTCTCCTTTTAGAAGCAGAGCGTTTTTAGACGCCTTGAAGGTACCCCCTCCTGTCTCGGGGAGGTGCAGTGACACCACCACACACCTGCATGCCTTCAACTGGTAGCTCCATTGGCATCATTTCTTTCCCCTCGTTAGCATTTTTGAGCTCTTCAACTCATGGACCATGAATTGTGACATTTGGCCACTCCTGTGGGGTCATTGACAGCCAGAGAGCCCTCCCCACGAGAAGCAGATCCAGGATAAAATCCTGCCATTCTCCCCCCTTTCTCTGAGTCTCTCCCTCTGCTGTTTTTTCTCTTGAGGGCTATAATTCAAACCCTTTCTTTCACACAGAAAAGAACATTGACTGTGAATAATTTGCTAAATTGTGGGAAAACCTCTTGTGCTGTTTTTCAAGTCTGCTTCAGAGAATGAAACAGCCCTGTAAAAGCTGGGCTGGAACTGAAAGCACAGTGTCCTGGATCTCCCTCAAAACTGCTCTCTCTCTTTTTTTTTTTCCTTCTTTTAAAACTTTTTTTTCCCCCCCAAGTTAACCAAACTTGCCTTTGGGTTCTTGAATCACTCCACTGATTCAAGCAACAGTGTCCAGCTTAACAAAGCTGCACCAAACAAGCCAGAATGACACCTGGGCCCTGCACTGCGTGTCACCCATTCCATCAGTGCTTCCCTTTTCTTTTTTGGTGGATATTATTTGTGTGCGTGTGTTGTTTGTATGATCATTTTTTTCCTGGGTTTTGCAAATATTGATATTGTCTGATTTTTATAGCAATAAATTAGTGTACTTGCCAACTTGTCTCCCAGTAATCYGAGCAGACTGTTCAATAGCGTGGCTCTCACTGAAGATATACCAATATTAAATATTTGCCTTGCATAGGAAAAAATCAATCCCTACCATCTTTATCTTACTCTAAAAGTAATTTTTAATAATTTCCTACTCACACTGAAAATTGCCATGTGACAACTGAACTTTGGCCGATTATAAAAATAATATTAAAAATACTGTATATATAAAATTATAWAAATAATGCTGTATATATAAAAATAGAAAAATAATACTGTGAACACTTTCATTGGGTTTTGTGTCAGCCAAGTGGCAGGTGGGCAGGACTTTTAGGGCTGAAAGCAGCTCGGTGCACAGGGCAGCCAATATCTGTCCATTAAGGCAGAATTGGAAATGCACTCAAATATTTACTTGGGGGTGGGAGACCGTTGTGATTTCAATGAGACACTTCTGTGTCTCATTTAATGTGACACAGAAATGTGACCTCACATGACATCACGGGGCAAAACTRGAACTGACAGCGAGCGCCAGCCAGCGTGGCTGCTGGTCACATTCTGTCACGGGCTGCTTAAAATGCACTTCAATCATGCTGTAGCTTGGATTTATTCATTCTTTATACTACAGCTGCTCAGGAGCCTGCTCTAGCTGGGAAATAAAGAGGACAAAGGAGGAGAAATAGATGAAAAGAGAAATAGATTGAAAGAGAAATAAAAGAGAAATATCTGTCTGTGCTTTAAGTGATCTGTACAGATCTGACATTCTCTGCAGAGCAAACCAAGTCTCTGTCTGGCATCAGCCCGCTGCTTTAAAAGTTGGCAAGTACACCTGGAATGTTTGCAGGAATGCTGGAAMTCTGTCTCATTGAAATGTAAAACAGTTGTATGGTGGTGGGAGATTTATGATGGTGGATTTATGTGTTTGATGCTTAAATAAGTACTGAAGAATATGGAGAACTGTATTGTGACACTGACTAACTTCCCTTATTTGTAGTGTGTTTCCTCAGTGCTGAAAACATACACCAGTGTCTTGGGATAAGTGTTGTATGGTAGGAAAAATTATCAAAATGCAATCACACAGGTAGAAATTGAAATATTCCATGATCTCTTGTCTGTGTGTAGTTAATTGCTATTTGTGACAGTGCTCAATTCAATTGAAGTGTAGATCTCCTTTATACTGAAAAAATATTCTATTTTATGGCCAGTATTTATTTCCCAGCAGTTCCTAGAGAATGTATTTACAGCACGGATTTTAAATACATCTGCTTTGGGTGAAACTGAGAAACTCTTCAGCTTTCAGAATGAAATCCTTGTAGGCAGAAGYATTTCCGTATTTTTTCAATAGCTCTAATGTTTATGTAGATGTTGTAAGTAGCTCCATGCTAGAAAGAAAATGATGACAAATAGTGAGATAAGTGTGGCTGGAAATGTTATCTAAAAACATAGCTGAGAAAAG
>NW_026623946.1:43573-60714 GCF_030028575.1 Malurus melanocephalus
AGACTGTATGTGAATGATCATTTGTTCATGAATTCCTGTGCCCAGAGGAAGAGTTTCTATTCAGGGTTTTCTATTAAGGACTTTTTTATCTTTCCATTTATTTTCTATTTTTTTTTTCAATTTCTTTTACAGGCCAAACAAGCTCTAGGTCTAAAAGGGCTGTTTCTCAGAAATCCAAAGCAGGCCTCTCTGGACAGTCATGCTGCTGGGCAGCTCCATCGCAAACATTCCTTTAGCAGCCACATCCTGAGACGGACAGCCAGTGCACCCACCAAGAGCCAGAAGAAGAACAAGAAGGGCTTTCCYGAAATTGCTTTTGACACAAAGGACAGCAGTTCCACAGGGGCTGGAGAAGAGAGGGAAGTGGAAGCTGCCTCCCAGCCTCGCTTTGTGCAGGAGCCAGAAAGCGCTTCCCCGTCCCCAGCTCCRCGAGCCGGTGCCGCTGGGGAGGCACCTGGCAGGGGCTTGAAAGGTAAGGCCCAGGGCTCTCCCAAAGGGCCCAGGCAGAGCTGTGCCCACCCCGGGGCTCCTTTCAGCGAGCCCTTGCCCAGGGCACACAGGGTGAGGCTGCAGGAGCCCCAGGGCGAGAAGCAAAGYGTCTTCGCCCGCTGTGCCATCAACAGCTCGGGCAGGATCGGAGTGGCCACCAACTGCATGAAATGCATGATTGGCTCCAAGGAGAGCCCTGAGCTGGAGGGCCAGTGGAGTGACCACCCTGGCAGGCTCATTGCTAGAGACCCCCTGCACCCCGAGCAGGGCAGCAGTGCCCAGGAGAGGGTAGAGCTCAGGACCTGGGTTGTCAGAGGGCAGCCCCGGCCGCTGTCAGATTTGCAGCCTTGCAGCAGCCCCGGAACTGCAGACGATGTGGCGAGGAGCACTCAGTCTTTTGTCACTCCGGGGAAGAGAAGCGTTGACTCTAAGTGTCACGGAATAAAGGCTCATTCCCGGCAGCGCTGGCAGTGCCAGGCAGGTGGCAAATACGGAAGCACTGTCAACTTGGTTGCAGCCAGCAATGGCTCMATATCCTCCAACTCCAGCAGTCTAGAGAGCCTTGGAAGCCCAGAATTCCCCAAGCACTGGTCTGAACCTTCTCGAAGGCAAGTGGGCACCCTACAGAGGGAAATGAATGCCTTGTTCGTTCAAAAATTGGAGGAAATTCGAAGTAAATCCCCTATATTCTTTACTGGTAAGACCAGATTTTCTTCACCCTTCTCCACCGTAGATCACACCGTTGTCTCAGCTTCTGCATAGCGTCCTTACTTAGAAGCTCCTCTATGTTGTTTGGCTGTCAACGGCTCCATTTTTTTTTCATTTTGGCAATGACAGAAAAAAAAGATCTGCATAAATATTTTTATTTTCTTTTTTTGTAGATGTGTCTGGTTTAGATTAGTCCTTGCCATGCCTAGTTAACCATCTGCAGTAGTGCCACTGTCGGTAGTCCATGAATGTTTGGRTTGTTTGTTCAGGGATTTTTTTGTTTCCTTGGTTTTTTTAGTCAATGTGGTACGATACTAAGTAAATTTTAAGATCCAAACCAGAGCATTAAGTGAGATTGAAAATGGAAAATCCACATCAACAAACAATAGCTCCATTATCAGCCTTTGTGTTTCACTGAGGGATATCACATCAGGAATGATGTCCAATGTGCTCTCTGATGGCAATAAACCAGYTCCTTCCTCAAAAACCTTGCAAAATCACTGCTGTCAGTGCAGGAATTACTGGATGGAATTCTCTGCTCTGGGGTGTTCAGAAAAATCACATTTTATAAGCACAGCATCCCGTTCTGGCCCTAAATGTGTAAATTCCCACTATGCAAACATTTCTGCTGTGCTGTAATATTCCACACATGCCCTGGCTGTGGCTTGAGGGCAGAGCTGCCCAGCACGGATCAGCAGAGGGTGTGATCTGATGCTCCCTGGCATCAGCTGGGCTGGGGCACTCCTGGCATCCCCCAGTGCAAAGCAAAATGTGCCCACTTCSAGGAAATCTGCAGCATTTTGAGCATTTTGGGGCTGTTTCAGGCCAGAAAGAGGCGTGTGGCCATTGGGATCATGGGACTGCACCTTTGCCATGAACTGGGTGTTTGTAAGATGGGAAGTAGAAGCAGAGGCAATCAWAGGATATCTTTTAATGAGAAAAATGGCAATTTTTTTCCTTCCATATTTGGCAGGAAGGGGAGAGAAGGGAAGAAATTTTTATAAGAATTTTCTSTTTCGCAGAATTGTAAGGAGAAAGTATGAAATACGGCTTTTGGCTGTCACTCCAAGAGCTTCTTTTCAAATCCTTAGCTCTCATTCTTAATTGTCCAAGGAATCTGGACAATTTGTAATGGTGGTTACATTTTCAGGAACAGTGAAGTGACTTTGGCGCTTTTCTTAAGATGCAATCCCTTTCTTAGCAACAGATTCTGACTGCCCATCTATGGTTGGCTTCTTTGAAAGCCTCAGACAGAATTTTTGAGATATTTTATTTGCTTGATCAATTTAATCTGGTTGGGTGTCTGCAATTTTTCTTCTATTTTTTTTATACCTTTTTAACATATTTTTCCAATATCTGCTTTGGGCTTTGAGGGAAATACCAGGACAATGGGAGGGGAGAAGTTCACTGGTTCCCGTGACTCGCAGTTAATCCAAAGCAGCAAAACTCTTTCTACGCCTAAATTATTGGCATTGGGCTTTTGACAAACTCTGAGTACTGTGACATATGAAACCATTTCCCATTATGGGTGCCAGCTCCCCCGCCAGCCCCCCAAGTCACTAAACAAATATTGTGATACGCTTGAAATTTGATTAAATCCATCTGACTTCCCAAGCATGGAAGTGGSAAACCCTTAAAATGGTGCCTTGGCCTGGCTGCTGCTGCTCCAGTGACAGCCCCTCTGTTTCCCTTTCCCATCCTCCTGCAAGGCCRTGCCTTGGGCCAGGAAACCAGGGAAACCAGCTCCATGGCTGCRCTTGGGAATGGGCATTCTGCTAGGGAAAGTGCCCCTGGGACAAGACAGGAAATTTAGTTCTCCCTTTATGGCGCCAGCGTTACATTTAATAGGGATTTCCATTCCAAGTRTGTGCTGGTGGATGGGGAGAAGGAGGGATCTTCACTCTGATCAGCTCTGAGCTCTTCCTGATGCTCCTCTGGATGCTAAGACTTTGGGAATGCTGGATTTGGTTCATGGGTACATGTGTGCCTGCTTCCCTCCCAACACTCCCAGTGATGCCTTATCAATCAGGCTCATCTGAAACAGAGGCCAAATAAATTTAAGAGATGAGAATAGACAACTTTAGTCCAGGCCTAACAGGCCTAGTGGTACATGAGGGCAGACAAAGCCTCCTCCTCCTGAGGCTACACCCAAAAATGGACCCCAAGTCACGAGATCTTCACCTTTTATAAGTTCTGCCTTATTAACATATTGGATCTTAATTCTCCAATGATATTTTCAGGTGATGATGCCAACCACCCCAAACCTGCTCCCCCCAATTCTCCGTTGTTTCCATAATTTTGGGGGCTTTGAGGCAGTGAAGTGTCCTTGGATTCAGGCTCAGAGAGGAATTGTTTTGTCTAAAGATGGGAGAATGGTATTTTTAGTGCTATAATAGAGAAGTACAAGAATACAGATGCATGAAAATACAGAAACTAAAAATCCTAAGGCATCATTTGCCCCCTTTAGAGGCCTGACCAGTAATGCAGGACAGGCCAGGGASCAGCTGTTCCCATCCCTGAGCTCCTTGCACTGGGCAATCCTGGTGCCCAAGGAAAGGCCTGGTATTCCCTGGGCAGGTTCTGGGAGTGCAGATGGTGTTTTCCACAGCYTTAGGAGAGGGCTTTGGAGAAAAGGAGGCAACCTGCTCCAGTGGAAGATTGCCTCTGTCAGGGAGGATGAAAATTGGTGATTTTTAGGGTCCTTTCTGTCGTAACCACCCTGTGATCCTGTGATTCCATGTGATTCTGTGATTCCATGATTCCATTCCCCAGCCCAGTGGAGTGTGTTTCTTCCACACTAACAAAAATTGCTCTTCATTCTTCCATGATAAAATAATTAACTTAATACCTGTCCATGTATGGATTCCATTGAGTGCTCTGGTTGGTCAGAAATTCTTAGGATCCTACAACTGTGTGTGATTATCCCTGTGTGTCTCCCTTCCCTCCCTCAGCACTAATTTACCCTTTTATCTGCACCTGCCTTCCCTACATTAACTGGATTTTTCCTCTGTTCTGTCCTATTATTCTACATGCACACTCTCTCTCTCTAGTTAAGAACTGAAAGGACAAGCAAGTCAAAGGTAACTGTCTGCTGAGTGTCCCTGATTCAAGCACCTTGTTGCCTGTAGTTCTGGTTTTTGCTTGCCCTACAATTTTTAATTTATATGAATTTTTAGTATAGCTTTTCCTGCCCTATAATTACCTGCTCGTGTATCCTTAAGGTYGTGGTCTGGCTCGGTGGTGCTTTGTTAGTTCTGGAATGCATGTCTGCACTGTGCTTTGGAGATATGGGGAATAATCTTTTTGGCATGATTGCTTTGGCTCTCAGGGTGCAGGTTGTAAAAATTGCAGTGAATGAAGCATTTTCTCCAGGTAATTGGAGGCTGCAGTGATTCTCCAGGGCTGCACTCCCAGCCTGCTGCTCGTGACCCATCTGTCTGCAGAGCTTTTTTAAAAAAGAAATTATCGAGTTTATTTAAGAAAAACAAAGTCTGTTAGAAGCTTTTGTTTTGTTTTGTTTTCAAAAGTCCTGCTGCCAACATTCCACTGTCTGCACCCAGATCATTTGTAATCTGCTCCACAAGTCCCGTGCTGCTTCTCTTCTGAGTGCTTGGTCACTGGGATCACATCTGCTGGTCAAACTGGTGTTTTGATTATTGCACAGGCTCTGTTTGTGCTCTGATACTCTGACCTGCTTGAGTGCTGGAAGGAAGGAAAACTGCAAATCGAGTGGTGCTGGAGGAAGCGAAGTTGGTTTACAAAAGGGCACACAAAGGGCACAAACTCCTGGGCTCTGTTGTTCTTTGATAAGAAAATCAGAACAGTCACATGGTGCTGCTGTGCATGGACTGAGATTTCTTGAAGCAACAGGGCTTTGTGCAGTGAAAACTGAATATGCAAAATGTTTTGCTGCCTTTGGCCGGGYGTTTGAAATCACAAGTTATTTTTAAAACCGTGATTAATATCRGCAACTAGTACCTTGAGAACAAAAAGATAAGACATAAGGCATAAATCTCAGTCTCAGATTAAATTAAATTCATAAGAGCTGACTAACCCTGTGTCTGTTTTTCTTGTTTCTTTCTTTTTCTTTTCATGCTTCCCAAGCAGACGTCTGCCATTTCTCAATCCAGAGGTCAGTCACTTCATTATGCAGCCTYGAAACCATCACAGAAGAGCCCGTCCTTGCCAACGAAAACCATCACTGCAGCCTTGCCTTCCCTCTGCCCRTTACCCCTTACAGCGATTCTGAGGAAGGGTCTGGGTCTGACCACTCCACCGAAGCTCTGTCAGAGGGGAGCAGCACACCCAACCAGCCTCGAGAATCTCCATCCTCCCGGGAACAAAGAACAAATCTGGCTGCAGAAGATCAAGGGCAGGATGTCCCAAGAGCAGCTGACACAAGTTTAGCAGCCCCAGAGGACGAGAGGACGAGCATGGCAGGACATCTCACGGAAGGAAATGGCTGGACGCAGTGCAGTGAAGCTGGAGATCAGGGAGGATCAGCAGCACAGCCCCAAAAAGCCAGGCTGGTAGAGGCAGCAGATCACAGCSCTGGCCAACCCGTAGGCAACAGCCAGAAGCAGAACAACCACCCRGGTGAGATATTAACAGATGTGAAAAGCACCTCAGAATCCAAAGGGCAAAACCTGGGTGCAGCAGCTGTTCCAGCACAGCAGAACAGTGGCACTGACAGCACCCAGGCAGATCCTCCCCACACAGCCCGGGCTGCACCGGCTCTCCCCATCCCTGTTCCTCAGACCAGCTCTTACACGTTGGCAAGAAGGGCAAAGAGTGAAGGACTGAAGACGTCAGACTCCTCAGCCTTAATAAAAATTCCGAGCAGCCTGTCCCCAGCAGCAGAAGTGTACTTCGATGCCACCGTCAATGATCGCATCTGGAGCAAGCTGGACTGCGGCAGCCACCGGGACAGCATGTCCTCCTCGTCCAGCATGTCCTCCAACGACACCGTGATCGACCTGTCCCTCCCCAACCTGGCTCGCAAGAGCCTCCCGGACCTGGGGCTGCGCCAGGACAGCCTGGAGCCGCTGGCCGTCAGGAAGGGGATGCGCCCGCGCTCYGCCACCGGCTGCAGCAACGAGATGCCCATGGTCAGCAAGAGCAAGTCCAACCCCAACCTGAGGTGTGGCCAGCTGCCGGCTGACGAGCTGTGCCCCCGGCCCCTGGCCAGGAGCCCTCAGGACACGTTCTCCTCCATCCCCAGAAGGCACACCTGGAGCAGGCTCTACATGGAGAGCCTCCGGCAGTCCTCCAACAAATCCAAAGCGCACGACTTGATTGAMAATAACCAGACAAAGTCCAAAAGCCTCGGGGACCTCACCTCTGATGATATAGTGTGCACTTTTGAGAGCAAATACCGCAGCATCAGCAGGAGCTTCGTCACCCGCTCCATGCGGGAGCAGCGGCGCTCCTCGGGCCTCAGGCCCTCGGCCAAATCCCRCGACGAACTCACCGAGCAGCTCAAGAAGCTGACGGCCTTCCAGCAGGAGAACGACATCACGTCCCCCATCAGCCTGGAGCCCGCCGAGTCGGAGGAGGAGGGCGAGAGCRCGGGGCTGCTGCGGCGCTCGTCGTCGCGCAGCCAGAGCCGCGTGCGCTACATCGCCAACCGCGCCCGGCAAGCCCAGGAGAGGCAGCGCCTGCAGGGCCGGGCCCAGCTCGGGGGCAGCCCCATCGAGGAGAGGGGCAATCCTGAGGGGGCCTGCAGCGTGGGCAGAGCCGGCTGCACTGACCCCACAGCCCCCATGGCCTTGCCCTCCGAGCCCAAAGCGCCGAGCGACTGCGGGGCGGACACCGAGGTGTTCTTCATGCTCAAACTGTGAGCGGTTTACATGCTCCAAGCGGGCGCTGTTTACACTCCTGTCACGGCAAAACCTGGCTGCCCCAGGGGCATGGAGCATCCTCCCCCGGCTCAGTGCTTCCTGGCCTTGCCTTGAGCCCCCAGGGTGCTGTATATCACCACTCCAAAAACACAAATGAGTATTTTTAATTGCCACCCTCCCATCCGGCCTCCTTCACGCATGACCACTCATTGCGTTTGCAGCTTTCTCCTGGTCTTTACTAATTTCAATAATTCCTCTGATCATAGGTAACCTTGATGTTCAATAGCTAAATGTGATGCTAACCACAACTAAGGGAAATTTTGCTGTGACAAATTGTGGCTCCATGTAAGGAGGCTGGACTTAAAAACGCATTTTATTTTCTGGAAGAGTTTGAGGCCTCTGAGGGTGTGAATCAATAATGTATCAGACACAGTCCATCTTCCATCATGGACCTGCTTATTTCAGTGAAAATCCCAATTTTCTCTTTGAAGAAGAGCTCTCTTGTTCCAAAGCAATGCTTTTATAAACCCAGCCTGTTTATATATCTATATATAAATATATATATATATCTATATATACACCTGTGTGTATGCAAAGACACGTCTGCACATGTATGTACACWTGCACACCCCGAACTGAACTGTGACTGTTCCTTGTCTCAAAGCATTGTCTGAGGGAATTGAGACAGGAGGGAGAAGGGAATGGCTAAAAATAGACATAAAAATTTCTGACTTGACTTCAGAAATGGCAAAGGAGCGTGTTAGTCCTTTCCTGAAACAGCACTGTCCCTTCCGATGGTATTTTAACCATGCTGCTGTACATAGCACTTTTTGGATGAATTTTACTATTTCTGTATTGCACTGCCATGCAAAATTTTCAATGATATGTTTAAAAAAGAGAGATATTTAATTTTTTTAGATGGAACGTATTTAGAATTAAATAACGACCTAAACAGAGTAATAATTTTTCCTCCCCACCTTTTTTTTTTTTACTTTTTATTTTTAGGGATGTTGTCATGTGTTCCCCCCCAACCCCCAATTACGATGTCATTTATTAGAGATGTACATTTTATCAGTGATGGAGAAGAATGTTTACTGAGATGCATTTTAAAGAGAAACAGAGGTTTAATTTTATTTCAGGCTGCATAGAGTCCCTATTATTGAGAGGATATTTTGCCTTTGTAATGATTCTTTTGTGTATATTGCGAAATTTAAGAATTTGTTTGTAAAACCACCTGACACTACTAAAATAAACATATTTAACCTTCCAGCTGGTGAGTCTTTAGCCCWAACAAAACACACTGGGGTCTGTGCTACACAAACATGGCTCATTCTATCTGCTTTGCYTTTGACCTTCCTTTGTGGATAACATTTTAATTTTACTCTTTTTCAGAGTGGTAGCCAGCTCAGACCCAGCTCAGGTTTTCTCAGGTCCTCCAGAACCAAGCAAGGATTGGCAGAGGCTGATGTTCCRTGGTGTGAGACACAGCACAGGRGCTGGGGCAGAGCCCTGGCTGGGASGATGGAAATTCTGGCTGTAATCAGTAGCCAAACACACAGAAGGAGCTGCTCCWTTCCAGAGCAGCTGTACAAGTAACACAGATGGCCCTGTTTCATCACTGAGGGGGTTTAAAGTCTGGCTGAAAATGCTGCAGCACAGTTTTGCTCTTCACCTGTCACTTGACTGAAAAATCGCTTCTATTCCTGTCCCAGCAAAGTGCACAGTGAAAGCGCGTTTTGCTCCCTTCACACTCCTCCTGGAAGGGTTGTCACTTGTGGAGCTGGCAAGGGTTTTTTTATTTCTAATTTTAGTATCATTTTTAAACTGAAATAATACCAAAGTGGCGACAAAATTTGAACTCTGAGATACACAAATATAAGSCTGGCAGTGTTACCACCGTAACACAGAGATGGGGCTGGAGGGGTTAAATWTCTGATTTTTTTTTTTTTTTTTTTGACAAGCTCTTCRGTGTGTTTTGTCTGAAAACATTCCCTCGTTTTTCCAGATCTTCACTGCTTTTCTGCAGGATTCCCACCCAGGAATCCCAGGAGAGCTGAGATTTGGGATGTGCCCCGAGATGACCCCACAGCATCACTGTGGTGTCAGCAGGAAAGGAGGTGAAGCTGCAGCAGAATTTGGGATTTGCCCACAGGAGCCTCCCATTGTGCTTGGCACAAAGCAAATTTCATTAACATTCTCTGGACGAAAAAGCCATTCCTTGTAACACTCGAATTCTGGCCTGAAAAGCTGCAGGGAGTTGCTGCTTTTGTAACTTTAATGCTTTTGTAACTTTAATGTCAAGTACATGCAACTTGACGGCTTTGGGGAGTTAATGTTTCAAAGGCCTATTTGTGTCTCCTCAAAGACTAAGCCTTGCAATCAGATTATTTTCATCTTTAATTGATTGAGCAATACTTGTGAAATTAATGYACCTCGCAGGAGGCAGCACTTCAAAACATTTATCTTTGTTGAGGATTTTCAGTGTCTGGATTTAACTCGTTAGGGCAGATCTGAATTAGCAGTAATCACCTTCAGAGCCTGTTTTGTGACACTACCAAATACCATTAATCATGTATTTATTTCTTCCTATGAGTGGATTTTTTTTCCAGCATTTAAGAATTATTTTGGAATTTATTTTAAGAATTATTTTGGAATTTATTTTTAGAATTATTCGGAATTAAAGTCAGCGGGAGGTCACAGTTCTGCTCTTCACTCATCAGCTTTTCCTGTGCATCCTCAGACTCCTGTGTGTGGATTTCAGTTCATTAAACTGTGAGATCTGAAATCCAGAATCTCCAAATCACAGGCAGGGTATTGCCCACGGCTGGATCTGGAATTTCTGATCTGTATTCTTCCATTCAGGAACACTGATAATGAACATTTGATTGTCTCTTTCCAAGATGATTTTGTCCCTTTGATCAACAGGCAGGAAAAATGGGCACAGCTGCCTGGGATGGTTCCAAAAGGAGGAATTTTACAGGAATGCCACAGACCAATAATGGAATTCTGTGAGTTTTGCTGCAATATCCAGCTGCTGGACTGAGCTGCTCCCAAACTTTGGTGGAATCTCCTCCTTCCCCAAACCCCAAGTGCCCCCCTGGTCCGAGCTGGCACGTTCAGAGGCCCCTCCTCTTCCTCCTCCTCCTCCTCCTCTCCCGGGTATTTAATCCAGCCCTGGATGCCCGAATCTGTGGGAATCCCATTCCTTTTGTTCCCGAGCATCCCCAGCTGCTCCTGCACAGCCCCACGGACGGACAGACAGGCCAAAGGAGACTCTGTAAGTGAGAAAATGCCTTCAATTCCTGCTCCAGRATCAAAATCTGATGCCACAGGACCCTTCCTGGCTTTTTTTTACCCAGATTTTCACCCTATTTGTACTCTTAGATAATCTTAGATTAYCAGCAGCCAGCACCTTAACCCCTCTTTCTTTCCAAGGTGATGCCAGCAATGTAATGCCAGCTCTGATTTATTTGGATTTGGGTTTTTTATTTGTTTGTTTGTGGTTTTAAATTTTTTTTTTGGTTGGTTTGGTTTTGGGGTTTTGTTTTTTTTTTTTTTTGAAGGAGGCCACTTGAAATAAAGATAATTATACCAAATTATAAGGGAAAAGGAACAGGAATTTACAATTTAAACCAACCAGGAAAAGTCCTTCTTTTCCTTTCTCTTCCCCAGTGGGTGATGCAGCTGCTCAGTTTTTGTGCTGCTCTGGCAACAGCCGAGAGCAGTGAGAACTTTGTTGAGAAAGTATTTGAGAATAAAGTCAGCAAAGCTCAGATGTCAGCCCCCTCCTCTGGTCCTTTCACAAAGATAAAATATTCCCATTTAGAAGCATTTTTTAACAGTAACAACAAAATCAGCATTGAAATTTAACCCGGAAAGATTTCTGTGGAGGTTTAATTATTTCTCTCATTAAGTAAAAAAATACAGGGAAAATGAGTGAGGGAAAGTACTGAGCTGTAATCCAAGGGATTTCATAGGAGTGCAGGAATGGGGAAATTTCCTAAAAGCTGATGAGGTAAAATAACAAAATCCAGTGTTTTCTGAGCATCACTCTGCTGCAATAATGCCATGTATAGAGTATTTTTGCCCATACACTGTCATAAATTGTGAGTTTTTCTGGTCATCTTTAATTTATTTTTTATCACTTCTGGGGTAATAATGGTGTTCTGAACCTTGTTTGATATTATGACAATAAATACAATCAAAAATATTGCTGCTGCTTCCTCTCCTCCCCTTTCCCTGGGGAAAACCCACCGGGAGAAAACCACCAGTAATAAATCCCCTTTTTAGATTTTCCACTTCCTTTTTCCTGAAGTTCAGACACCAAAACCTGTCTTTAATTTTTGTTCTGGCTGAGCTCAGCATCAGCTGAGGGGGAAATGGAAAATTTTTTAAAAATTGTTTGGAATTGTGGCTCTGCAGAAAAAGTTGCAGAAAATCCAGGACAAACTGCTCAAACCCAGTGATAAGGAATTTTAGAACCAGGTTTAACTGCTTGCCTTTCACCTCCAGCAAGAAGGTCCCTTCAGAACAGCAGGAATTTCTGCCCCAATGGATAAAGGTCTTCAYTTCACCATCTGTGTGATCACAACCGTGCTGCTCCTGAGGGAATCAAGCCAGGCAGGTGAGGAAAATGACCCAGAAATCTTGGCTGCACCCAAATCTGTTTTTTTTTTATTTCTCCAGAGCATCAATTCCTTCAATCTTTACCTGCCAGTGCTTGCAGGGTTTTGTCTAAATTTAAGAATTTGCTTTCAAATTGGTCATTAAGTGATCCTCAGGTGATCTGTGACTTGGTGAGTGCTGCTGCCAAAAGCCTTTGGTGTCCCCAAGTGTCTTTGGTGTCCCCAAGTGTCTTTGGTGTCCCCAAGTGCCTTTGGTGTCCCCAAGTGCCTTTGCTGCTGCAATTGAAAGCCAGAGATGATGGAGATGGGGGAAGAGGAAAAAGCCAAGAAAAAGGTTTAGGTGTCATTATTTGGGTTAAAGCTGCATTTCTTTGAGTTTGGGGTCCCTAAAGACAAACTGAGGATGGGGGAGAAAACTGAGGTGATGTGTCCAGTSCTGACCAGTGTCGGGTCCCTTTTCCCCTGGAATTCAGTAGGAGCCTCCCATTGGAAGGCTGGGCAAACTCAGAGCAGCAGGAGAAAGGAAAAAAAAWKRWTTTTKSMRSCMWYWAWYCMMMRGGRARGGRRGRAWKRRSCCCYTYCCCYTKKKSYKRRSCCCYKSMRSCYYCCMRGRRGRWTYCCMRSMWYMMCMAAAAWTSGGRAGRMAAYAAAAACCCTCTAACACTGTATTKGAGGGTACAGAGAATCAGGCATTWCTTTATTTTCTGGMCAGGATATGCCAAGGAAAATATGCCAAACATACACACGGATTTTACAGGCTTTTCCCTCAAAYTTTTSCAGTCCAAACTCATTGAGATGCARCATTTCAAAGTYCATTGGYCCAGAGYTGAGCAACCCCCAATATTCACTTTCCTACTGGATCTGAATTTCTTCACCTCTGATATTCATTAGATCTTCATTYCCTGATTTTCTTTATCAGTTTTTTTTCTGGCCTGGATGTCTTCAGCYCTGCCAGAGGSTCTGGGGTAGATGTTTSTGGATGGCCACTGAKGTTTTGTTGATATTTTTTTGGTGGCCTTTTATTTTTAGATGATCTTTTTGGGTCACTCCCAGTCTTTTGATCAGTCAAGTCCATCTCCTTAGAGTGATACTTCATCTCCTAAAAAATTTCTTTAAAAAAATCCCTTCCCTAAAGAAAATCAAACTAACTAGGGAAATAAAATACATTTTGAAAGCTTTGTTGTTTCCAACACCATGAACTGGGGGTGGTGAGGAGCCCCAGCACCCCTGGAACTTCCAGGAGAGCTCACAAAGGGGCTTTGATCAGGGATCTGGAGCCCTCAGAACGCTCTGCTGCCTTCCAAGGAACCCCACGGGCCCTCAAAAAGGGCTCCAAAAACTACTGCTGCTGCCTTTAAAGGGTTTCCAAAGGGAGACAAGAGAACTCCTTTGTGAAGATTTCCAGTCCCCCATGGAGAAYTGTGGTGGAGAGGGAGAAAAACAGGTTTTGTCTCACAACAATGTAGGGTTCAGCATCAGGCCAGGACATGCAGCACCAAAGAAGGAATGATAAATACATAATGAATGAATATGCTGTTGTATTTGATGAAAAACTAACAGTTTTTGCTTGAAAGAGTGAAAACACCCTGCATTTTTTAAAAAATTCATTTATCTTGAGGGATTTTTGCCTTTTGCACCGTGAATTCTCTGATCCCAAGGAGCAATGCTGAGCAGATTCTAGAAAAATCATCAGGGCAATTAATGAGCAMTATATTGACAAAATGGTGGTTTTAATTTTGCATCTGAGATGCAGAACCTGCCCAGCAGCAGGGGAAAGGAGGAGTAAGAAATCCCAGTGCCTGGGAAATGGGTGGTGAGGAGATTTTGRCTGCTCAGGGGGCTTTTTCTCGGGGGAAAATGGGGTTTGGCAGGGATGGGGGCAAATCTTGGCTGGGGGAGGAGGGAGAAGAGCTGGGGCTGCTCCTGCTCGGGGAGGGCACAGGGGAAAGGATGGATTGGGTGTGGCAGGATCCATCCCTCAGATGGCATTCAGTGACATCATTCATTACATCATTAGTGACATCATCACCATCATTCGCGACATCGTTACCCTCATTCAGTGACATCATTATGACATCATTCGTGACACCATGACATCATTCATGACATCATTACCATCATTCATGACACCATTACCATCATTTAGTGATGTCATTCAGCGACATCATTCATGACATCATTAATGACATCATTAATGACATCATTAAGTTACATCATTACCATCGTTCAGTGACATCATTAGTGACATAATTCAGTGACATCATTCAGCGACATAATTAAGTTACATCATTACCATCATTCAGTGACATCATTATTGACATAATTAATGACATAATTAAGTTATATCATTACCATATTTCAGGGACATCATTCAGTGGCACCATTCAGTGACATAATTCAATGACATCATTCACTGACATCATTCATGACATAATTAAGTTCCATCATTAACATCATTCAGTGCCATCATTAATGACATCACTATTTGCCATCATTGATGATGTCATTAATGACATCATTGACATGAGAACCTCCCACAGCTCCACTCCCTCTGCCTCCCCTGGAGGAGGGAACAAAGGGATTTTGGGGTGGAGGGTGCTCCTGATTGTTTCAGGGTATGAAATGCTGCTTTTGAGGCCCCACAGCGATGTGATGTTGTTGTTGTGTTTTTGCAGGAGCTGGCAGGAATGATGACTCTGTCAATAAGGTATGTGCGAGCTCATTAGTGCAGAGCTGCTAACGAAGCCGTAGGGCAGATGGTCTCACCTTTTAAATCAGAAATAGTGGTCAGAATGTGTGAAGGTTTTAATCTGTGAAGAGTTATTATTTTAAATACACTGTTTATGGGTGGATGTGAGTCCAGTTTTGTTTGCTTGTTTTTGTGGGGCTTTTAACTCAATTTTTTTGGTCTAGAGATAAAAATTGTCATGCCCCAGGGAAGAACCTTCCAACAGCCCTGTCTTCATGGCTGGTGGAGTCGGGGAACTTGTGATCATCCAAAACAAAGCTCATCCCTCAAACACTTCCATTGCCCAGAGAGAATTAAACCAAAATCACTTGGCTCCTGGGAGGACTGAGGTTTCTTTTGCAGATCTTGTACTGCAGATATTTATATATATTTATATATTTATCTATCTATATATCTATATATTTATGTATTTTTAAGATTTATGTATTTATCTATCTATATATTACATTTTGTATTTCTATATTTCTATATTTCTATATTTCTATATTTATATATTTATATATTTATATATTTATATATTTATATATTTATATATTTTATATCTATATATCTATTTATTAATATTTATGTATTTATATATTCACACGCATATACAGATCCTCTCAGTCTAGAAAAACCACTCCATAATTTCAGAATAAACAGATTCGAATTCACAGAATTCGATGCTTCACTGAAAAAAGCTTCAACTTCTCTGAAGTGGCTCTGGGAAATTGGAAGATGTTCTCTTTAATTCAGAGATCACAGGAGTGAATCCACRTTTTCCTCTCCTCCTCCTCTCAGGTTTCCAACTGTTCTGCGTCTCCTGGAATTGCTCTCTAATGAGACCTTAATTGGCTGCTAATTCTTTTGTCTGCAGCATGAATTGGTCTCTGGGGGAGGCTGTGCGAACCATCTGAAGAACTGTGGCAACATTTGGAGCGATTTTTGTTTGCACCAGGCAGTAAAGTGAAACGCTGTGATTTATTAATTAGGAACCAGCATCAATCACGGCAGCTCACKGGGCAGGTTTAGGATTGGTTTATCCCAGGCACAGCCCTTCCATCCCTGGGGTTACCCCAAGGCGAGCCCCAGCCTGGTGGGGCCCTGTCTGAAAAAAAAAAAAAATCTGACTGAAATATAATCGTTTTTTCATTTTCTGCTTTTCAGGGTGCTGACTCCAGGGGAGTGGGCGAGGGGCTCCCCACCCTGACTGTCACAACGATCCTGGTAAGGCTGTGACAGTGACAGGGAGCAGCAGGGATGGCACTCTGCCCTTTGTACCCATCCAGCTGTGGGCAGGTGGTGCTTTGGGTGGCTTTGGCACCACTGTCCCTGTTCCTCTTGGGATTTTGGGTGGATTTGACACCTTGTCCCTGTTCCTCTTGGTATTTTGGGTGGATTTGGCACCGCTGTCCCTCTTCCTCTTGGTATTTTGGGTGGATTTGGCACCTCTGTCCCTGCTTCTCACAGTGTTTTGGGTGACTCTAATTTCCTAAAACTTCTCTATTTTGCTTTAATTCAGTTTCAGTGGTTTGCTATTTGCATAAATATGTTTGTTATGCTTTTGAAATTGGCTGTCAGGTGGTGTCATTGTCATTGGTGTTGTCAGGGAGGAAGGAGCATGAGCTTTTTCCCCAGTACAGAAAGAAAAAGGGTTTTTTTCCTTGACCTTGTCAGTTTAAAACATTTATAACTAGATGAATAATCCCCCTGAACAATATCCCATAACTCCGGGAAAAGATAAAAAATTCTCACTTAAATTAATTACATTTTGGAGCTTGGTGCTTTTTTTATTTATTTTTTTTTTTTTTTAATATTATTTTACCTCAAGTAATCTAACTGAAATTTAACCGAGGGACTGTTTGATGATGCTCCTGGCAGGAGGATCCGTAYGTGATGGTGCGGGGAGCGGAGCTGGAGGGATACTGCATGGACCTGCTGGCAGCCCTGGCGGCGATGCTGCGCTTCCAGTACCGCGTCAAAGTGGTGGCAGACGGCAAATACGGGGCTGTGGCRGCCGGGGGCAACTGGACAGGCATGGTTGGCGAGGTTCTGAGAAGGGTAATGTCCAGTTTGGGTGTCTGGACAGTCCTGTAGGGGCAGGGTTATCCCAGCTTTTAGGATTGGCTTAGGGATGGAGGAGCTCGTTCTCCCGCCTGGGGTGTGGAGCTGATGCACAGCGAGATTTTGGAGCTGGGTTTGGCGTCCAGAGAGCCAAGGAGATGGTGGCCAGAGCCAAGGARATGGTGGCCAGAGCCAAGGAGATGGTGGCCAGAGCAGGGACCCCCTGTCCTACCCAGGCCTTCCCAGGAAAGCACTCAGCTGGCTCAGAGGTTCCCTGCGTGCAGAAACCACGGCAAAACTCACCCTGAGCTTCATCCCTGGATGAGATTGTGTCACTCGCAAAGGCACCGCCCCTGAGCTCTCATGGGATATCACTGGAATATCACACCCATCGGGTGCCACCTGCTGTGGCTGATGCTCTGTCCCCTGTGGGGAACATTTCAGTTAAAGCTTTTCGCCCCTCTGAGCTCAGGCTGTGCCCAGCTCTCGGCCAGACACAGACAGGAACAGCCTCTGGTTCTGCCTGAGCAATCCAAGCCTGGCTCCTGCTGCGGAGGAGAACCAGAAATCCCAAAAACCAACCAGACACCAGCCAGAAACCCCAAACACCAACCAGAAACCCCAAACACCAACCAGACACCAACCAGAAACCCCAAACACCAACCAGAAACCCCAAACACCAACCAG
>NW_026623946.1:61014-100630 GCF_030028575.1 Malurus melanocephalus
GAGCCAGAACCCCCAAACACCAACCAGACACCAACCATGTTTGAGGGGCAGAAATGTTTGAGGGACGGAAATGTTTGAGTGATGGAAATGTTTGAGGGACAGGAATGAGGGATAGAAATATTTAAGGGATGGAAATGTTTGAGACACAGAAATGTTTGAGGAACAGGAATGTTTGAGGGATGAAAATGCTTGAGGGACAAATGTTTGAAGGATGGAAATGTTTGAGGAACAGGAATGTTTTAGGGATAGAAATGTTTGAGGAACAGGAACGTTTGAAGAATGGCAATGTCTGAGGGATAGAACAGCCCCCTGGGCCGGGTGGCTGAGTGTTTTTTTGTCTCTTGGCAGGAAGCTGACATTGCCCTGGCCCCGCTGACCGTCACCTCAGCCCGGGAGGAGGTTGTGTCCTTCACCACGCCCTTCCTGCAGACCGGCATCGGGATCCTGCTCCGCAAGGACTCGGCCTCCCAGGACATGTCCTTCTTCCACTTCCTGGCTCCTTTCAGCAAGGAAACCTGGACTGCTCTTTTATTTGCTTACCTGCTCACCAGCTTCTGCCTCTTCCTCGTTGCCAGGTACAAATGCTTTTGTTTCAGAGATTTTGTTCAAGGCTTTCTCACCTGTGATGGGATTAGAAAGTCCCAGGGAGCATTTTGCTTTGAGGAACCTCCTGTACAAGTGTTGTACAAGGGCTAAGAAAGCTCAAATCCTGTCAGATTAAGCCARCATTATGAGTAGGATCTCCCCATGAGGAACATCAGCTCTCTCGATGGGGATTATTTTTATTTTTTTCCCTCTGAATGTGTGGTTTTATGCTGTCATTTCCCACAGACTGAGCCCCTGTGAATGGAGTGAGCCCAAGAACGAGGARAATCACTTCACTTTGCTCAACAGCCTCTGGTTTGGGGCGGGAGCGCTCGCCCTGCAAGGTGAGAGGGGAGGATGKGACACAGCAGCTCTGGGAGCAGCGGGGGTTTTAAAATTCCTTCTGTGACACCTCTGTGATGGGCTTTAGGGGACAAAGGTGTCTCAACAGGGACACCGGCAGCATTGACCCTCCCAACTGGTTTAGATATTTTTATATATGTTATATATATATATAATATTATATTTAATCATATATTGCATATTATATATTATATAGCATATATTATATATTATATGTTTATTATATATTATACATATTTATACATTTTATAGATGTTATATTTTTATGTATTTTTATATATTTTGCCTATTCTTATATATTATATTATATACTTATCTATTTATGTATTATGTATATTTTATATTATATATGATTTTTAACATATTTTATATATATTTTATATTTATGTATGTTATTTATATTTTATATTATATATATTATATTTTTAATCTATCTATATATATATTTTATATATATTTTTATATCTTTTTTATATATATATTTATATATTTTTTTATATATATTTTTTATGCATTCCTCCAGCTGGGGAATGCATTTTTTGCTGTACCCACAGCTGTGGACAGTGCCCCAGCTGACCATGGCCTGGCTGTTTGTGTATCTTGGGGTTACTGCTGTCCCTTCAGGGCAGGGTTTGCAGTTTGACCCTGGGATCTGCAGCTCTGCCTCCGGCCCCTGTGATTTATTGTGATTTACTGTGATTTATTGTGATTTTCTGTGATTTATTCTGATTTACTGTGATTTTCTGTGATTTTTGGTGTCGCAGGTACCACCCCCCGGCCCCAGGCGCTCTCGGTGCGGGTCATCGCCGTGGTCTGGTGGCTCTTCACGCTGGCCCTGCTGGCCGCCTACATCGCCAACTTCACGGCCCTGCTGGGCGCCGGCAGTGAGCAGCTCCCCATCCAGACCTTCGAGGACCTGGTCAAGCAGAGGAACCTGGAGTTTGGGACSCTGGAGGGCTCCTCGACTTTCTACTACTTCAAGGTGCACAGAACCTCACTGTGCCCCTACCCTGGGGGCTGTGGGGCTGGGGGAATCACCCAGGTCATACCCTATAACCCCTACAACACCTCATCACCACTGCCTCTCTCAGTTTTCCTGCAATACTTCAAATAATATCATTATTTCATGCCTTCCTGCACCTCTTCTCAAAGGGAAGCGGGCACAGAGCTCTGTTTTTATTCCATATTCTCCTTTTAAAAGCTTACTGCTCATCAAGGACTGCTCTCGTGTACCTCGAGCAGCAACTGCCATCTCTGACACTTGTGCCCTGTGTGAATCTTGTCCCCTGTGTTGGGGACAGTCTGCCCTGGCAGTGGGTCACATGTGGTTTAAGTGATCTTCTTCTCCAAATTATTTTAACAAGCCTTGCATGTACAGCAGATTTTTTTTTTTTTTTGGTGGTTGTTTCACCAAAACTTGAGTTTGTTGCCAAACTTGAGTTTGACACTCGGGATTTTTGGGCTGCAGAACTCCAAGAACCCGGTGCACCAGCTGATCTATGAGTACATGGAGAAGAGGAGGGAGCACGTTCTGGTCAAGACCTACCAGGAGGCCGTGCAGCGYGTGATGGACTCCAACTACGCCTTCATCGGCGAGTCCATCTCGCAGGACCTGGCGGCCGCSCGCCACTGCAACCTCATCAGGGCCCCCGAGCTCATCGGGGCCAGGGGCTTTGGCATTGCCACCAGCCAGGGTGAGTCCTCTGCTGTCCCCTGCTCCCTGGGGGAGAGAAGGGCCCGAGGGTGACCAGGCTGGGAATGCTGCAGGGCAGGGTCACTGCTCCGTGGGGAATTAACCTTGGCTCTCACTTTGAACCTTAATTCACAAATATTCCATCTCCTGGGGGTGTGCTGGGTTCCTGGGGCTGTGTTTGGCTTTGCCTTGGCCCCAGGGTGCAGATCCCTGACACAGTGCCCAGTTTGTTCCTGTTCTTCCCAAAGCACCTTTGCTCTGCCCCGATCCCCCAGACCTCACTCCCTCTGTGGCCAGGGCAGGGGGACTGCTGGCCAGGAAAAGCCCTTGGCTGGGGCTGCTATGCTCAGTGACCCTCTGACCCATTAACCCTGCACAACCAACCCACGCTGGGAGCCCTCCCATCCTCCTGTGTGTCCCTCTCCCCTGCCCAGCCTCCCCCTGGACCAAGCCTCTGTCCATCGCCATCCTCAAGCTGCGCGAGTCGGGCGACCTGGACTACCTGCGCAACAAATGGTGGGAGAGCAGCTGCCTGCGCCACAGCCGCGAGCACTGGGGGCCGCTGGAGCTGCCGGCGCTGGGAGGGCTCTTCCTCACCCTGGGCATCGGCCTCGCCCTCGGCATCCTCGCCGCGCTGGCCGAGCTCTTCAGCAGGAGCCGCCGCACGGCCTCGCATGCCAAGGTGGGCACTGAGCCCTGTCCTGACTCCCTGTGTCCCTCCTGTCACCAGGGTGAGCCCTGTCCTACCTCCCTGTGTCCCTCCTGTCACCAGGGTGAGCCCTGAGCCCTGTCCCGCCTCCCCATGTCCCTCCTGTCACCAAAGGCGGGCACTGAGCCCGGCACTGAGCCCTGCACTCAGCCCTGTCCCGCCTCTCTGTGTCCCTCCTGTCACCAGGGTGGGCACTGAGCCCTGCACTGAGCCCTGTCCTACCTCTCTGTGTCCCTCCTGTGACCATGGAGAGCCCTGGCCCAACTCCCTGTGTCCCTGCTGTCACCAGGGTGGGCACTGAGCCCTATCCTGACTCCCCATGTCCCTCCTGTCACCAAGGTGGGCACTGAGCCCTGTCCYRCCTCCCYGTGTCCCTCCTGTCACCAGGGTGGGCACTGAGCCCTGTCCCACCTCCTTGTGTCCCTCTCGTCACCAAGGTGAGCCCMGWMCCMTMTCTCCGTCTCTCTCCTGTCACCAAGGGTGGGCACTGGTCCCTGTCCCACCTCTCTGTGTCCCTTCCTGCACCAGCGTTTCCAGCCTGCCTTTGGTTTTCCAAGGAAAGCCAAGCAGTGGGGCAGGGGTGAGAGGAGGCTGAGCAGTTTCTCCTTAAAGCACCAAAATTTCCCAGCTCGGGTTGTGGGGTGGCTTTGGAGCCTGAACAGTAAGAAAATAACCCCCTGCCCACCCAAAAAAGAATATGAAATAACATTCTCCGTAACCCCAAGAGAATCAAATCGCATTGCACTGCTCTGGATGTCAGAGAGGGCAGTAAATGATCCATAAAAGGTTTATTCTCAGCGATGGCTGCTCTTTAGTCACTGGACAAGGAAAACACAAAGAACAGAACTCCCCCAGTGTGTGTGAATGCCCCTGGGTGCTCCTGTTCTCCAGCCCTCGCACCACGGTGCACATGGAAAAAGGTGGATCCATGAACACCCCACCCACGGCCTTCTCTCCCTTTTTCTCTTTCAGAAATCTTGTTGCTCTGTTTTCACAGAAGAAATCTGCACTCGTCTACGCATAAAAGAACCCGCCAGACAGAGCCAGGAGACCTCAGGGAAGGCAAATGCTTAAGGATTTTTTGCTTCAGGAATGGGCCTGGGTTAGGGTTGTGCCACGTCATAGGAGCTGTATCAGTGTAGGAAGATGTTTTTCTGCTAGTCTAGAGTGTTAGTTTGCTAATTRCACACAGAGCACTTCTGCAGTGGTGGTGGAGCTGCAGACAGAAGGAAATTAAGTGCCTTGAAGAATTTACATTGATAAGGGGTAGAGTGGAACTGACAAATTGCTAAAGTRGAGCTGAGCTGGCCAGGATGGTGGATCCATGTTTATCTTAGAYGTTCACCCTGTAAGTCCATGAAGGCCTGGAGGAGGAAGTGACTGGGGACAGGTTAATGTGAAGCCTCTGCTACTAATTCCTGTGTGAGGAACTGTCGTGGAACATTAAAGCTCTTGTCTGTCTCTTGTAATCAGGAGCAACAGCTTAAGCACTCAGCTAGAAATAGCCTGATCCTGCCCTGTGTGAGCAGGAGGTGCTGGTTCCTGGGAAGGCAATTCCTGAATCAGAACTGACAGTGCTGTTGTATAACCCCAAACAGGCCCTCCCTGCACCCCAAACCTGAGCAGGGGAGCCCCTGCCCCCAAGAAACCACTGGAATTACACAGTGCCAGGCAGGGCTTGTCCTTCGTCCCTTCCCGTCACAGGACAAGGGTCAGTGTTTGGTGACAGAGGATGTTTTGTTCTCGTTGCCCAAACACTGAGGATTCTCAGTGGGAATCCATCAGTGGCAGAGCAGGGAGGGAGGGTGGGGATGAGTCAAACACAGCCCCAGTGCCCCTGCAAGGGGAGATGTGAGGGCGTTTTGCATCATTCCCCTGCTCTCAAAGAATGCTGCAAGTTCAGGGGAGCAGTTTTCTCAGCTGCATGTTAAACACTTTCCTCATTAAGCTGTTTTTCCTTTCAGAGCTGGGATGACTGAGGCATGTAAGTGTCAGGGCAAATTGGTGGTTAAACCACTCCATTTCTGCACTGCACAGCTGAAGGAGGGAAAAAGCAAATTGGGTTCCTTGGGAATGGCTGTAATTGCACTGCAGGAACAAAGACACCAATCCTTGTCAGTCCCAGCAGGGATAACTGAAGGCAACACAAACCAGGGGGTGCARCTGGGTGATCCTGAATCCTGCACATTCCCTGAGAGGGGAACTGAGTGAGACTCAGCTGCTGTGAAGGAATTTGGTGTAGCTGCAGGATTCCCTCCCACCTACCTGCTGATGGGAATAAAAACAGAGTTAGGAATTCCAGGTGTTGGGAAACCAGGGTTGGTCCTTATCTCAGACTGCAACAGCTCTGGCTCAGACACAGCCTGAGCAATGTCTGTRGGGTGAGAAGGTGGATCAGCCCTTCCATCAACTGAGCTGCACAGAGCAGGAGAGATTTAGGTAAGTGTAAAAGCTGAAAATGCAACGTCAGGTTCACTTAGCACTTAAAAACCATTTGGTACGTGCTGTGTCACTGCTGGCAGAGTAGGCAGAGATGTATAAAAAAAGGTTTCATTGACATTTAAATATATTTCTATATGAATGTCTCACAGAACAAAAAAATAAAGTCTTTTCATCACAAATACTGCAGCATTAAAATAAACACTTACCAAAAKAAACAATGAGTGATATACATATATATATTTGAGTGTGTAGACTATAGAGTGAATCATATTGTCGCTTTTTAAGTCACAAAAGCACAATATAAATACGGAATTTCCTGTGAACTCTTTTCCCTGTTGTAATAAAAATACATTCTTTACAGTTAAAGTAAAACTAGTGCAAGTCCATGGGCCGTGCCAGCTCCATCATTTACAGGGCACTTCGTACTTGAAGATGACGCTGAAGATTTTGCCGCCGAGGCGGTCGGCGAGCCACGAGTTCTTGATGACGGCCAGCTTGAGGCTCTCACAGCGGAGCACGGCGTAGTAGTTGGTGTGGATGGCCCTGCCCATGCCCTCGATGACCACCAGGTCCGTCTGCCGCTCCCGCACCAGCACGGCCAGGCCCTGGTCCAGGCGGCTGAAACACAGGGAGATTCATGGTCACACCTTGGCCACATCCGTGGTCACAGCCATGGTCACACCACAGCCACACCCATGGTCATACCCATGGTCATACCACAGCCACAGCCATGGTCACACCACGGCCATATCCATGGTCACACCCATGGTCACACCTTGGCCACACCCTGGGTCACACCATGGCCACACCCATGGCCAGACCACAGCCACAGCCATGGTCACAGCCATGGTCACACCACAACCAGACCCACGGTCACAGCACGGCCACACCCACGGCCACACCCATGGCCACACCCACGGTCACACCACAACCACACCCACGGTCACAGCACGGCCACACCCACGGTCACACCTCGGCCACATCACAGCCACACCCACAGTCACATCACAGCCACACCCATGGTCACACCATGGCCACACCCACGGTCACACCTCGGCCACACCCACAGTCACAGCACAGCCAGACCCATGGTCACACCTCATCCATAGCCATGGTCACACCACGGTCACACCCATGGTCACATCACAGCCACCCCCATGGTCAAAGCTCGGCCACACCCATGGTCACACCACAGCCACACTCACAGTCACACCACAGCCATACCCTGGCCACACCCATGGTCACACCTCAGTCATAACTGCAGCTTCAGCCACACCTTGGTCACACCCATGGCCACATCTACCCCTGCAGCCACAGCCCAGGGCTGCTCTGAGCTGCCAGGTGGGATTCTGCCAGGAGTCAGTGGTGCCCACAAACTGCAGMACTTGAAAGGCAAGGGGATCAACTGAAATGTTGTTTAAATGCACCCAGCTTGGGATTTTGACCAGGTAGACTCTGTCTCCAACAGAGGAATTGATCAGAAGGGAGCAGGTTGAACAAAGYGAAATGATGTTTCTGACCCAGAGGTTTTGGCCACCTGCAGGATGTGACATCAGCCATACCTGGACCTGCCCCTGGCTACGTCCTGAAAACACACACCCCCTAAGGGCCACAACCTCTAAGGGCTGAGCAGTCCTGCAAGCCTGTAAATCCACACTCCTAATGGGTGTGCAGAAGTGTTTCCCAGTGGGAAGGGTGGCTGGAATGTTCTACAGCCAGCCCTCTGACCATCCTTGCAGCTGAGGGACACAAACCACACAGCAGCACTTTGCCCACGTACCTCAGATCCAGGCACGGAGAACTGGAGCCCGTCTGAACCAGCAGCAGCTTCTCATCTCTCAGTGCAGAGCTGTGTTTAAAAACACGAAAACATTAAACAGCTGCTTCAGCAGAGTTCTGCACATCTGGGAATGAGCCATGGAAGCAGAAATGTCACAGCCTCTTTTGCAGAGGCCTTCACCAGGAAACACAATGTWTCCTTGAGCACAAGGATTGCACAGTCAGCCCTGCAAGCTCTCCCTGGGATATTCTGTATGTGACAGACATGGCTTTGCCTCGATTAACATAGAAAATTCCTGGTGGAGCAGCTTGAGTGCTTGTCAGGGAAGACACAACAAGAAACCTAACTATGGGCGTRCCAGAAAGGTCCAATTCCTACATTTTTCACCATAATGAAAGCAAATGGGCTGAGGCTGCAGGTTGCAGATGCTGCTGAGCAATGAGATACAAACACAGGCTGTGCCCAGGGTGCTGCTCTCCCCAGGGAGGGGGGACAGATGTGGTGCTTACTGGATCACGGGGTCCATGGCCGCGATGCGCTCGGTGACAATCAGGGACTCGCTGTAGGTGACATCGTTGAGGGCAGGGCCAGAGTTACAGGCCAAAATCACCTGGGGAAAGGTGCCAGGAGAGGGCACAGTCAGGCTCTGGCATTGCAGGAGTTTGGATTATTCCCAGTTTGGCAGAGAAGTGTCCTGCTGGTGGGCAGTGACACCTTCCAGCTGTTACCAAAAGTCCATAGGAATTCTCAAGGAAAACYACTCACCTCTGTCCCTCTAGAAAGGAGCTCTCGGACAAAAGGAAAGACTCCTAAAATTATGTCTATCCCACTGTTATCTGCGAAAATTAAGGCACATTTATGAGGGGGACCCTCCTGCAAGAGAAAACCAATGCATTCAGGATGGAGCATCACTCACCTCAGGGAACAGTTTGTTATTTACAGCTACCCCTCCAAACCCTCACATTTCACACCTTTTGGGGCTCTGCAGCAGCAAACTCCCAGCACACAAACAGAACTCCAAACAGGAGMAATGGGGCTCCCTGATGGTGYCTTTGCACAGGGGTTTWACACAGCTATGTTTGAGAYTCAAACTSCAGCAGTAAAARCTYSAGCTGCCAATYCAAGCCAGGCCTAACTGCAGAGTCAGGCTGTGATCCTGAACAAGCTGGGTGCCAGCTGGACATACCTTGGAGGGTGTTTTAAGCCAGCCTGGTGCTGGCTGAACAGGATTTCCTTCTGCCAGGAAAGGGCAGGATGGACTGTGGGGGCAGTGACAGCCTAAAATGAAAAGGTAGTGCCTGCTCTCCATTAACCTCTCCTTTGTTCTCAACCTGATGTTTAGAACTGAAGTTCACTCCAGTTCATACCAGCACAGGAAGTGAAAAATGCTTAATTCCTAATAAAAACCTGACAGGACAGTGCTTGTAGTTCCCTAATTATTCCTGTTACACAAGATTAGCTGGTGCTTTGTTTTAGGATGGAGCATGTAATGATTTGCCAGAGTCTGCTCATCCCCAACCTTTAGGCTGTTGCCATTTCCAACAGAGAGATTTACACAGGCACAAAAGCTCTTCAATTAATTTTAATTAAATGGTAAAAGAGATCACATGGGGGAAAAAAAAACCCTTTGCTAATTGATAAGTTAATTACTTCCAGCAAGCTCCTGCATTAATACCAGTTTTCGGTTGGCTACTCAGAGGGAGGAACAACTCAAACACTAAATTTGGCCCCAGGTTTTTAAATTTAGGGAAATAAATGGAAATAAATGCCCTAAAAAGGAGGGGAGGCTCTGGAGCAGCTGGGTTCCAATCCTGAAGCTCCTGTGGGAATTACTTCATTCCTTTCTTTATGGTGAATTGCTGGGACTGTTACTAGGATTTGTTCTGAGTTGTCTGAACAGAGTTCTCTTCAAACCCCACAATTACCAAGGCAATTTGATTATTAAGGTGTTTAATTAGTGGGTTTAGGGCCACCCAAGGTCATACCTTCAGTCGTTGCAGCCACTGGCTGTAGGAATCTTCCAACCAGGGACGTTCTGTGGCACAGACAGAGCAGTGTCAGCATTTCTTAGCAACAGCCACTCATTCTTATCAACCCAACCTCTGGATCTGCATTGAGATAACCCTGACAAGCACTAATGATTCCTCAWTAGAACCCCACAAACATTCCCACCCCATTCCCTCATTCACACCCAGCTCCAACCATGGATCTCCCCATACCTTGGAGCTTTGATTTGGCTTCTTCAAACCCAAACTGTGGCTCAGACTCCAGAACGCTGGAAAAGGAGAGAAACAAAGGGCACACAGTTCAACACCTCCACCTCACATCAGTGTAATTCAAACATTTCTTTAAGCAGATGCCTRACAATTTTACTGCACTGCTTATGCTGGGAGTGTCCTGGGTTCCAGGACTGGGGAATGTATTTTGGGTTCATGTTAAAAACAAAAGGCTCAGCTGGACATTAAATCAGAGCTCTGATGCTAAAAGAAAATGGCCTCAGCAAAGTTTGCAGGCAGTAGGATACAGATAAAAAAGATGTTTTTGGGTCTGAAACCACTAYAAAATGTAGTCATGATTTAAATCAGCTGCAGGATGTGACAGTGCTGCACAAAGGATGATGGGGAGATTGGGGAATGMTTTTTTTAGGAAAAACCCCACAACTGGACATTGTGTAGCTTAAAGCATGCTGTTAAAGGATGGAACACATACTCTGAGACTGCCTTTGCTCCCCAGTCAAAGACATTCCCTGCCAGAAGTCCTTTCACCAGTGCAAACTGCCTCTCCTCCCAGTCCAGGGAATCCAGGGACTCGATCACACTCTGGAAACACTTTAAGGCTATTCCATTTTCCTTCTGCTTTACCTGTAAGACAGACAGGAAACACTGCATTTACAGAAAAGCATTTCCTACCCATCCTTGGCTGTCTAAGTCCCAAGACCATGTTCAAGCATCTCCTCTGTGCTCATGGCCTCTCATGGACCAACCAATTACAGYTATCAGTGTGTCAAGACCAAGAAAAAACTTTGCTGGATTCTAATAAAAAGCTTCCTGACTGCTAGGATATGATCTATAGCCCAAGAACTATTTTCTTAGCAAGTTAGAGGTGCAACAGATCTTGAACAAGTTGGGGAATGGGAGAGTGGACACACAAAAACCTAATGTAGCAGTAATATAATCGATCGATCCCAGGAAATCACCACCAGCAGTGCCACAAAATCTGAAGGGTGATTTGTTTTGGGTTTTTTTGCACCGTCCCAAATGTTTAGCAGCTCTCCATCTTTCTCTGCTCTGTCTTCAGTGAGATCAGAGTTACTCACGGTGAGTTTCCTTAGAAAATCTAAAATTATTCTGGGTACCAAGATCTTTTTGTAGCAGTATCTTGTCTGAATTATCAGACACAAACAGAAGCAAAAGCCACCTCACTCATGTTTTCACCCCTTCCTCAGAGTGAAGATACCACCTGATGGTGCAGCCAGGGAAAACCTTCTCTGTATTTTACAGAAATATGTCAATAATCAGGAGAAAAAGTCTCAGACCAGCCACTGGTGTTTGTTATTTATGTCACACAAACAACTGGTGAGCAATGGATCCACAGAAAGTTGTTTTTGAGAAATACTGAYTCAAAATGTCCTCTCCCCAACCCCTTCATGTCCCAGAACAAAACACAGAGGGAAAACAGCTGCACAATGGCACTGAATGGCTTTAACTGTGCATTGTGTCCACTCCAAGCCAGTGCTGAGCATCTCACAAGTGACAAAAGCAGCCAAAGAAGAGACAGTTTGAGCAGTGTCTGGTGACAGCTTGGTGACAGTGCCTGGTGACAGCCACCACACACTGCTCAGGAGCTTCTCAGGACTGTCAGGTGATATTTTTGGTTATCATGATCCTCTCCAGGAGCCTTTTTGGGTGAAGGGGTTTATGTCCCATTCCCCAGTAGCTCACAGCCAGCACAGGACTGGTTCCCAATCCCTCCCCTCTGAGCCATCGCTTGTACAAAGTTTCAGAGCATTGGAAAAGTGTCTTGAACTTACCTTGGAATAAGGATCTGGAAAATTGAACTCATTCAAACAGTGTTCCCTTGTATCCAAGAGACTTCTGACTGTTAAGGTACCATATGCACTTTGAAAGGAGAGAAGGGGAACAAAACCAAATCAATTACTTCAAACAAAAGAAGTTCTTTTTCCCCATTTCCTCTGTAAATCACAGCYCCTCACACAAGCACTAAAGCTGAAAGCCACAGGAGCTAAACCCTGGCTCTGAGGGATAAATCTCCAATTAAGATTATTCAAATATAGAGAGGGAGAACATTCAGACCAAGGCCAGACACTTGAATTAACTTGCTGCTATTTTTAATAACCATACACAATTTTTTCATAACCAATTTTCTGCCAAGGTATAATTTATCTGTTCAATGCCAACACAGGAAATCCTAAAGCTCTGTGCAGAGGGTCTAATAWTTGGCACAACAACTCCAAGCCTTCAGCCTACTTGGCTTTGTTTGCTCTGTTTCAGAACCTGGTTAGCTCTAGATGGCTTTTACTGTGCTCAACAGAAGCAGCAAGTGAAGCAAAAGGGAAAATAAAACCACACTTACAAGGGCTGCTGCCTGAGTGTCTGGAGCTTATTCCAGTATTTCTGTCGGAATTTCTCAGCTCTCTCCTGTGCATCCACRGAGTCTGGCTGACTGGCTGCAGCTCTCTTTGCCACCTGGCAGAGAAATGAGGCAATGCTGGAGTTACCAAATTAACTTTTCCTCCTTATCTTATCTGAAGTTCAGTCTGAGCAATAACCCCTCCATCTGCCTCCCTGTTCTGTGCCTGCAGCCTGGCTGCTCCCTCCCACACAGCACCTCCCTGCTTCCCCTTAATTCCAAATTGTAAACAACCATTTTAATACCTCTTTTCATCCTAAAAGATTTACTGTTTGTTTTCTAGACTGGTTTTCAGAAATTAAAGCACAAGTTCTAAGTACTTAGAGGAGAGGAAAAAACAGCAGTGCACATAGACCAAAGGAAAAACAGGCAGAAATTTAATGGTGCACATCGACCCCTTGTGTTCTCTTTTTGTTTACTCCACTGAAATGCCTGAATCAGCTTCAGTGCAGAAAAAATAATTTGTGTCTGATTCAATTGTGCTCTTCCCATGGAAAGGCAGCAGGATTGTTCCCAGAGCAGGAACAACCCAAGGAGCTCTGGCCTGTGGTTGTGTAACTGTCCTGCTTGCAGCTCTGTACAGAGAGGTCCAAGTGCCATTAAAGAGAGAAAATGCTTTGAAAACACCTTTCAGAAGCTAAAAAAATGCACTACAAAAGAATATTTCTGCCTCTGAAGGGCCAAGCACTTCCTTAAGAGATGGGGACAAAGTCAGGTGCCTCTGTTACAGGGAAAGAGGGGCTGCACTTCCAGAGRGGTGACACAGCAGGAATATTTTACAGGACAAACATGCTGCTTCACAGGTTTGTTTGCTAAATACCCATGTCACTCCCACAGGACTGTTTTGTGACTCTTACCCCATCCAGTGCCTCCTCAAAGCAGGTGAGCCAGTATTTTCTAGCCATGGCATCATCTGTGAGGTCAACAGTGTCTGGGATATAGGTGGAGGGGTCTTTCAGAAGTGGCAGATTAACGAGTGGTCTCTCCAATCTGTCCATTTCCAGCATGTCAAACTAGGGGAAAAAGGAAAGAGATGGATTAGAACTCACTCAGAAATTAATTCACAATGAATCAAATTAATACAGGGGCTGCAGAATTCCAGCCACAGATTTATAGGTCATCATAAATAATCCAGTTCCCTCTGTGGATTATTTTATCCCTGCCCACCCTACAGACATTAATTATCCAGTGTGAAAATAATCCACTGTGAAATCAGAATTGCTGTACTGCCTGTGAATTAAAAGAAGACTGGGCTTGTGCTCTTCTGTCCAATCTCATATTTGTCTTCTCACAGGAAGCAAATTAACACTGCTTAATGGTGGAACAGATTCCAAATTCTGAATTCTTTCAGCTGCAGCAAAATCCAGCTGCTCCAGAGGAAGGGTAAGAACCAAACATTCCCTCACTTTGATGAAGCARAATGAGACAAAGCAGCAGCCAGGATGTTTTATGAGTCCTTCCATCCAACACCACACAGGACACAAGACAACACCACACCAGACACCAGATTGGTCACTTCTCTGGGCAAGCAGCAGTCCCAGGGGCAAGAGGAGACCAGCTGGAGGATAATCACCTATTCCAGGTCAGCACTGCTAAGAGAACACACACAGGGCTAGAAAAGACAGCACATACTGTACCACTCCKTGTTCTCTGCATGGGGTAAACATCAGGGGATGTGCTCATAAGCCCAGAACTCCCAGCATAATTCTCTCCCCAGCTGTACTGGTTTGGATCTAGAAAAGAGAAAGACACAGACACACATAAACTGAAAATAAAACTGGAAATACTCCTGTGAGTGAGTCTAGAGCCAGCATCCCTCTCAGCAGCTGCTGCACTACACAAGCCAGTTCCCCTTGTTTTTAAAAGCAAACAGAATTTTTCYYTCTAACCCCCAAAAGGAATGTTTCAACCACTCAGTGAATTACCTGCTCCAAAGAGCTTCAACCTGAATGAGACAGGAGACAATTTAAGTTCTAAACCATTCTTTTTAACCCCATTTCCTTATCATTAATCAGCATGCCTTCAAAGCACTATCACTGAGCATTTCTTATGTCTAAATCTAGATCCATTATTAACAAAATAGAATTACAGAACTCTCACAGCACAAATGTCAGTTTTAGAGAAACACTGAAGTTATTTCTCAATTTGCTTTATTTRAGAAAAGGTTTAAAGAGCTCAGATGTACAGTACATGCTGCAGAAGCAATGTCTCTAATTCCTCAGTAGCTGGTTCCTTGCCCATCTCTATCAAATGGCTGGGAAAAGAATTCCAAATCTATTTTTGGAGGTGTATTTGATACTTACTGAATTAAATACCATTAAGAGCCTGTGGCTGTGCCACTGTAACCAATGTACTGCCTGGCTTGCCAGTACATCAATGGGGGAAAGGAAAAACTAATCAGGCAGAATTCCACCACAGCACCTTATATCCAAGGAATCTGGACAGCAGGGTCTCCTCTGTGAGGCTTTTTACTCTCAAACACAGTTTGGAGATGCTGGTCTTCCTCAGTACATTAAAAGGAATTCAGAAGTGGCCTCTTTACAAGGGGGAAAAGTTCTCCAAACCCACAWTTCCCCCAGCTGGATTTAGAGCTGTGACTGCTCTTTGCAGAAGTGCAGAGAAGAGAAGAGCCCAGTCCTGCTGCYTTCTCAAAGGTGAGCAGGAAATCCAGTGAGCAATAATTAGGATGTCCCTGCCAGAATGTATAAAACCAAAGCCCAGCATCTGTGTTTATATTAGTGCCAAATGGATTTATTTAGGCAACAGCTTACATGCAGCCTCTTAAAGAGAAACTTGGACAGTACACTGACATTCCAGAACACAGCATATACAGAACAGAGCAGTGCTGTACTTACTGTCTTGTTCAGCTCCTTTTAAAAATGCCCCAATGGCTCCCAGGTAGCCTTCATGTCTCAGGAACAATGCCTGAACCTCTCCCTGCCACAATATGAAACATTGCAATTGGATGGTCCCTGAGGGCTAACAGGCACTTCTTTGTCACTAGTTTCACACTTTAATTTAATAGAAACAACTAGATGATGGTAATAGTCATTTGTGCTACATTCTCACACATTCAGCAACTTTAATGGCACTGCTGGAACAGCTCGGGGAGGAGCTGCTCACACACATCATCCCCCAGTTATCAAACAGCTGCAAAACACCCATGCACCAGTGGTGAGAGCTCTAAGGCCTTCCCTGGAAAACTCCACTGCATCATTCCATGAATATTCAACTCCTCTTGCTTGAACAGGCTGGAAATACAAGGTGCTGTGATTTCCAAGTTCAGTGTGTACCACTGCAGCCAACACGTTTGGGACATTGCTCGTTATCTTTATTTCATTGCACTGCCCTTCAGCACCACACAGACATTCCCTTATCCAAATAATTTAATTATTAATATAAAATTCAGGAATGCTGGGGGAAAGAACCCTCCATCCTCCCAGCAGGGCCCCTCAGCTTTCCAAGGGTGGGTGAGACACAGCTTTTTCCAAGGAATTCAGCAGTGACTGTGGAACAGCTCATCCTGACTGGAGCCACAGCAGCTCCAGCTCCCAGGGAGATTTGGATTTGAATCCCTGCTAAAGTGTCTCTTACAACAACCTAAAGCTGTGGTTTTGCAATCATTTTCTTGGAACTCAACRAAGTTTCATAGAAAAGGACAACAATGGTGAAATAAAGAGGGGRAAAGCAGCACACAGGAGTCTCTTGCATGAAGCACTGAGATGGGAAAAAAAATGGTGTCACCTACTCCATAAAATGCCAAAAAGTGCAGGACTAATCTACMTGTAACAACCATTAATGAGCTTTTGGACTGGACCATTTTCCTAGTCAAAAATCTTCAGTATTTTCCACAGCTTCAAAACCCACAAAGAACTTCTACTTGGTTGATTTGGGGTTTGATTTTCTTTTTAATAACAAAAACCCCACTGATGCTGACTGTCTCAGCAGAACAACCCCACACTGCACTGCCTGGGGGTGGAAAGATGCAAATCAGCAAGAGGAATTGAATAATGATGGCGACTATCTAAGAACACAGTGAAAACTCATTACTTGGAGCTACAAGGCAGACTGTCAATCAAAAAATAATAAAAAAGAGAGCGAGAGGGAGACAGGGAGAGAGAAAAAGGGCCAGACACAACTCCCAGGCATTTCACATTGATTTTACCCCTCCCACGACACATCCCTGCCTTACATACCTAAGGTGCAGCCTTCTAAGCTTACTTCATGTRCAAATTWATTTATTAARSTACCCCAACAGCCTAGAAAAAYAACTAAAAGGTGACTTTGCTGTAGGAACCCCCGTGTGTTTCCCTTACCTTGGAGAAGAAGTTGATGCTGTAGGTTATTGTGCGCATGGTGACGGGGTGGCCCCGGATAAAGAAACCTCCAAAATAGATTTTATCCAGGTTGTGCAGTTTGGCATAGAGGCAGGCCAGCTGACCAATGTCRTTGCTGATCATGTGCAGCAAACTTTTGGCCATATCTTCTTTGGAAAATTCTGAAAGGGAAGGAAGAATAAAGGAAATTAYACAGAGCTGAGGAAGCTCCAATGCACTGTGCTTTTCTGAGTACTACACAAGCCAGCTCACCTTGTCTTTAAAAGCAAACAGAATTTTTCCCTCTAACCCCCAAAAGGAAAAGAAAAAAACCTGGGTTTGAGCAGTTTTCTTTATGTGTGGAGAAGAAAAATGTTACCCCCTGCAAAAATCTCACATATAAAATGCACTTCAAACAAGGAGTGTGATTTGATTGGAGACATCAGTGGGAAAAAAAACCCTCATTAAGTCTAAGCAAAACATTTATGGAAAAAAAACTTCCTGGATGGCAAGAATCCATTTCTACTCTCTAGGAACTACGGGTGAGAGTTCATCCAGCCCTCTTGGCCTGAGATGCACTGTATTTCCTGAAGATACTGCAAATAAACTGCAAATTGTAATAAATCACTGCCAAAGGGCCTTTTTGGAGCCCAGAAAGCCACATCTATTTCCCACAGGAATGAATTAACCCTGAGCTAACCAGACAGCATTTTTTTTTTATTTTTCCCAGACTTGGGCAATCCCAAGCTGAAAATTCAAATTGTTGCTTATAAAGCAGTACTGGATAGTATTTTTAATCAATCTTGTGCAGCCAAAACACAAGATCACGAAAGGAGCTGGTGATTATTTTCAGTTCTACTTGTGAGATCAGTATAAAGTTGATTCCCAAGTGGACAGAGGAGATGGTTGGGTAGATCCTTTCCATCCCATACCTTTGTCTGCTGTGGTGGATTTCCCAAAGCTGCTGGCAATGAGATTCCCACTGAGCCCCAGGGTCTGRTAGGCACCTCCATACACATCCTTCACCAGCATGTCCACGTTGGTGTGCTGGCCCTTGGAGGCCAGTTGMAGCAATTCATCAAATTTCTGGGGGTGAGAAGCACAGTTAGGAGTTCTGCAGCATCTTTACTGACTAAAACCAGTCTTAGAATTAACCCTACCAGCCAGATTATTTCAATCACAAGGATGTATCCAGAGTCCATATCTAATCAAACAGATTTTTAAGTAGAGCTCCTTTAATGATGAAAAACACAATCATTTTCTTTCATATCTGCAGATATTTTGTTAAATTTCCCCTGGAAACTAAGGCAGATCAGAACATATAAAAGAGTCAGAATCCTCATGCATTCCATATCTTGGAAGTCAGAAAAACAGGAACTAAGAGAAAACAGAATTAAGTCTTCCTGAAGCATAAAAARTAGTAAGTTGGACAAAAAAAGGCTCAGCGTGCCTTTACTGCTGCAGAATCTGTCAGTGTCCCTGAAATTAAACTTGCAGGCAAGCTGCATTACCCCAATACTTAATTTATAACTCTGCTAACTTGAATTTCTTCTACAAAACCCAGAGAGAATTAACACCAGGCACTGTCATGTTTTAAGATTTCTTCTTCAGGAGAATCAAACAAAAAGCACAACCCAGGTAGTGCCCTCCCCTTGACATTTTCTTATCTGGTGCAGATGTAACTGAAGCTTTTCCTACACTGCTGACATTTAGGACACTCTTTTGGGGCACATGGCTCTTTGGGGAGCCCAGCATGATGAAAGAGCTGGGCTGGGCAGGACTAAGTCTGGCCTTGTTCTGGCAAATCCTCAGCTCAGGATTTAAACTCATGCTGGCAACCAGAAACCAAACATGAGGCAAAATTCCTGCTCTCTGCTCCCAGACATTTTGCAGCAATTGTGTGCTCCCTGCTTTCTTCTGCAGACAATATTGCAGGAACTGGGCTGGCATTTTGATGTTGAAAAGAGGACAGAAAATTACCAGGTCACTTTGAGCAGGCTCCTCTCTGCATTACAAACACCWCTTGTCCTTGAGCCCCAAGCAGGATTGTTTTTGGCCACAGTAAGAATCTTCTATTTCTTGTCCCTACATTCCACCAGTATCTTTTTGCATTTCTTTTATGCATCAGTAGTGTCAAAAATATGAATACAAGTCCAGGACTCAGCCTTGTTATCTAACACKCCAACATTTCAAGATTTCTCCCAGCATTTCCTTTCATCCCACCCCCCTTAAATGAGACACTTGGATACCTTTGTTTTGGTGAGCAGTGCTCCAAGACCCCAGAAGGTTCCACCTCCAATTGAGCTGCCCCCAATCCATTCGAATTTGTCTTCTGATTCTACCTGTCAATCCAACAARGCAGATTTATTTAGAAAGTCCTGTTATAATGTTTAACACACATATAAATGTGAATGTGCAGGGTTTTGGAACAGTGTAGGTGGAATCCTTTCATTGTGGAAATGGCAGGTGAGAAGGGCACATTGCACRTACAAATATTTCCAGAACTGCTTGTGGTGTATTTAATTCTTGGCTAATAATGGTAAATATAGACATTAAATTTGGTCTCTTCAACAAAACAAACAAACATCAATAATCACTTTGATCTGACAGCCTTTATCCTCATCAGGTAATGTAACAACTTCTCTAAACACCAAATTAAATGTGATTTTAAAAAAATAGTGAATGGAAAAGCATTCATAACTCTRTAATAAATAAAATTTTTAAAAGGCACTTTGATTTTTAAACTTTGCATTACCCAAGAAGAAACACGAGAGGTGAGAGGYTTCAGCTCACCTTTATTAAATCTCCAACAAAGCATTTCAGCCACCACTCACCTTCACTATGGAGACCCCCGAGCCAATGTTCACCAGCAAATAGGGGAAAATGTTGGGGTGGTTTGTCTGGAACCGAAATTCTGTGTCTGAATCCTTCTGGTATGCAAACACCTCATGGGGGATGTTCCTCAGCACAAAGTTGCACCCCTTGATTAGGCAAGTCATTACATCTTCCTTATCAACTCTGAGGGGGAGGAAAAAAACCTTCAATAAACATCCCAGCCCTGCTGATAAGGCAGTTTGCTTTTGGAGCAGCAGTTTACACAGACTTTGCAGACCAGAATTTTCACACCACGTGGCTCAAGTCCAGCTCCCTGGAAACACTAAACCTCCATCTGCACATGGTCTGGTGCTCCCCTCCCATGCCAGAACTCTGGGCTGGAGTTCTGTTACACAGTAACTTTAATCATGTTGTCACTACAAATAATCCTGTTTGCTTGTTTACATTGCTCTTTCCTGCCCTGCTCCTTTCATGGTCTGTGCACCCCTGCCACAAAGTAGGTCAGGAAGCTTAGCTGGAAATTAACCTCAGAAAACAATTTCCCAACATGGAATAATTTGCTCTTCTCCTGCCTCCTAATAAAGCACAAAATGCCCCCTCCACATTTCAGCACWTGTTTATGACAGATTCAAGGGACTGGGAGGAGCCTACAAATCAGGATTAGCAAACACAGAAAAAGCGTGTTTTCACTTCTCACAAGAGTAACAGGATTCATAACAGGACATATTCCCAGTGTGGAGTYTGGGAATTGATACAAAATTTAGATAAGATGATTGACAAGTCAGCTAACACACACTGACTTCTGTGAAATTCTGTTTCTCTGGACTGTTACTGATTTAGGGAAAATTCTTCCATGAAATATCCTGAGGCTTGTTGAAGACACATAAACAAGGCACAAACACACATCTCAACTATTACAGAATGATTTGTGTGTGCCAGGTTGGAGAAGCTGCTGCTGGTTTGGACCTGGGGACCAACTRAGTCTGTCAGAACCAAATAAAGCCAAAGCCAGGTGCATCACGTGAGATAAGAGGAGAAACTGTCTCCCTGACTTGGTTAATTGATTAAAAATAACAGCCAATAAGGTACTAAATGGGGCTGGTCTGAAAAAACAGATAACACAGTCCAATTTWGCAGGATAAGTGAGTAATTTGCAAAGAGAGTGTAAAAGATGAGCACAGGCCCTCAGGGGTTGAGGAATGTACTACCCAGACCACAGCAGGAGASATGCCTTGAAGCTTGCACCCAGTGATGTGTAATTTTGGGGTAAATTAATGTTTTTTCTACAACTGTATTATAGAAGGTGTGAATTTATAGGCACCACCATCTGCAGCTTTGATAACTTCAGTCTCTGTAGTGATAAGATGGCCTTTGATGAAATCTAGGCAGCTTTCAGTGTAAGCGTTTTMGTATTTGGTGTTTGATAAGGATGTTTGAACAGTAAATTTATGAGGCTGTAAATTCATGGGGCTGCCCTTTATTCTCCCGAAAGCCTTTGCATGAAGTTTAGGCAGGAGCTATACAATAAATGACTGTCACATTAATTACCTCTGAGCATGCCCAGGAAAATAATAGAAGCTTTTAGAAGATGGGAGTAGGTGTAAGTTAATTCTTTACAGAAAAAAAAAACAGTTCCACTTACTTCAACCCCAGTTTCTTCTCAATAAGGTCTTTGAATTTATAGGCACCACCACCCGTGGCCTTGATGACTTTTGTCTCTGTATTGACAAGATGGTCTTTGATGAAATCTAGGCAGGTTTCAATGTAAGTGTTTTCAAATTTAATGAAGTGAAGTCGAGCTGTAATCTCCTCYTGAACAGATATTTCGTATAAAGGTTCATTTTCTATGTCCTTTAAAAGAGAAAAGGATTTCTCAGAGAACATTCTTGGAGAAACAAGGTTAAATGCCAAACTACTGAACATGAATACTTTTTTTTTCCCCCTTGAAACTGTGATAATGCCATTACACCTAACACCTCAAGCTAAGTCACAGAAGAATAGAGTTTCACAGGTCTTAATTCTCCTTAAGCTGAGATAATCAATTCTCCCATGCAGCAGACATGCATGAAATCCCTCTGCACCAGGAAAGTTCTGTGGGAGGAGGGTTCTTTTACAGGATTACCTTTCTAGAAAATAACAATTTCAAACAGTACCTGACAATACAAACACTTCCCAATAAATTTTATATAGAACAAGTTATTAGATGGGTTTGTAAAAAATTTCTGTTCTACCCAGTCCAGAACCTCACTCCTGTGAGTCAGTCACATGCAGCTGATCCCTGGTGRAATTCTCACCTTTCCAGAATGATCAAAGGACCTCACTCTGGCCACTTTGTGCTGTACAGTTGAATAATAAGCCAACTTGGTTAATGAACCACCTGTTCATAAAGAGATGACAAGTTATGATTAATGCCTCACCTTGGAGCAAACAACAGATCTTATGTTTATGTCAGCTCTTGGTTCTCAAGGTCTCCTSAGTTAAAGCCAGGGAGAATTCAGGGAAATGCAGAAAGAGCCTTTGTTGAGGAACTGCTTGGCCTGGTTAACCCTCAGAGCACCACAGGAGGGAAAAGCTCCACAAATTCAGCTTGTGCCCAACTGATGTGGGACGAAGATGAGCAGAGGAAATTCTTAATGAGCCAGGCCAGTACATGTAATGCTTTTATTTACCTCATTTGGAAGCTTTATGGAACYCCCCAGATCTGTACCAGGATTTTCTCAGCCGGTTTGCCACAGCTGAGCAATGCCCCACCACGTGCACAGAGTATTTCAGCAGCAACACCTAAATAATATTCTCACCCTGCTTCTAGGGACAGCTCTGCAAGTTCATGGATGTTTGGAAAACGACTCTGTGTACTGAATAACTATTTTGCAAGATTGTTCCTGGCTTTGGGGTAAAGAATGCTCAGAATGATGTTTCTCAAGCACACAGCAGTTGGAGATATTACCAATGTGCGTGTCGGAGCACAGCAGCCTCATCAGCCTCTGCTGGCCTCCAGTCTGCTCATGGCAATAAAACTTTCAACTCTCCCCTTGAAACAGAAYTCAACCCCTTGCCCTGTTTTTCATCTGACCTGCAAAAGGGAATTTCTGGAGCTACTTTGGATAACTTCACTTTTTTCCAGCACATTGCTCAATGCTCCAGGTCTGAGTGTAACAGTGACTAAATACTGGGTTAACATTAAAGTCCTGAATGTAAATAAAAACCTGGCAATGTTAGATCCTAAATAATGGCTAAACTCACTGCACTTTCCTGCCCTATAATAATCAAGAAATGAAGCAATACAAGTGAAGGATAATCCTTAGAATGCACAGCTTTGCCTTCATAACTGCACTGTCAGCTTGCCACAGCGCTCAAGTATTTTTACTAGAAAAATATTTGCAACCAGTGGGAGAAAAATATTTGCAACCAAGTGAGGTCAACGTAGATTGACCACGAACACACACTTATAGTAACAAAAGCAATAAAGCTTCTCTGACCTTGGAACTGATTTCAGTGTCCCGGCCAATGCTTTAAAGTTTCTGGTAGACAAAATCCACAGTCTGTTCTGCTAAAAGGTGAGTGGTTGCAGAGTTTTTTATGAAAAAGCTTCCTACCACAGCTCCAAACCAAAGAATCACAAAGCCTCTCTTGGAAAGTCACATTCCTTACAGTGACAATGATACAGGCGCTGCAGCAATTCACCAGATCCACGGCATGTAGATCCATGCTTGATGCATTATCCCYTTCCTCTCCCAGTTTTTAAAGACTTAAATCCATTCAGAACACCAGCTGAGACATGTAACTAGGTTTTATAACTAATCCCACGCCTCTAATTCCACGCTGACCCGCACAAAGGGCCAGTTCCGGCTGTTATTTTAACAGGCACGAAACCAGCACTTTCTGAGGGGCTGGAGTAACTGGTCACACCACAAGATTCTCTATTATGGTACAGGTTTTCTTCCCACTGCCGCTGTTATAAACACATATTATAGTGTTGGCTTTTGCAAATATTAAGATGAGTGCTATGTGTGTGTTAAACACATACTGTAGTGTTAGTTCTCGCAGAGATTAAAGGTAGATGCTATGTGTTGTGCATCAGGATATAATATTGTCTTATTTGTAGAAGAAGTTTAGTTATGCAGACATAGTTGTGAAAATTATCACTGTTTTTCTTTTGTAACACTGAGTGTCCACCACACACAGCAGTGTTCACMCGGCTTGGTTTTCGTTATCCTGGCTTTTCTCCTAAAAAGTTCCACTGTCCTTGCGGCTGTAGGACGGAAGGAAAACGCGTGAACTGGCACTTTTGGATWAGTGCACGTCCACAGAAGGACTGCTGATCCCTGCACGGGTGGAACTGGGAACAGGCTCAGCCTGTCTCTGCACAATTCCCGGCTGTGGTGCGCAGGTGTCACCCTGACATGTGTCACCCTGTCCCTCGGCTCAGGATGTGGGAAATCGGGAATGTTGGGTGCTGGGGCGTATGCACAGGGCAGGAGTGTCTTTGGGGGTGACTGAGGCAACAGTGACAGCCCCCGACCCAGGCCAAGCCCTAAAGCCGCTCTGCCCTGCCCGGGCAGTGCCACAGCCGCCGTCCCCAGCCCTTTTTGCCTCWTCCAGCCCGGTTTCAGGAGCTGAAGGAGCTCACGCAGCATCCCGCGGGCCGCGGCCTGGGGCGGGGGGCGGCCGGGGGGGCTCCGCACTCGAACCTGGGGCACTGAGGCCGGGCCCGGCGCGCTCTGAGGGGATACAGCCGATGYCCCCCGGCCCCGCCGCCTCCTRGCCGGTTCGACCGTGCCCCCCGGGCCATTCCCTGTCCCCCCTTGGCCGCCAAGGGCAGCCCCGRCCGGGCCGCCCCGCCCGGCTCCCCGCGGCCCGTTACCCGCGCGCGGCCCGCCGGGACCTGTAGTGCCGCTCCCCAGCCGCGCCGTGCCGGCACCCGGCGCCGGGACTACAACTCCCGTCGTGCACCCCGCAGCCCCCCAAGCCGCGCAGCCCGCCGGGAGCTGTAGTGAACTCGCGCCCACCCGCGCTGCCCCGCGCTTCGCGGGGGACTACACTTCCCAGCGTGCCCCGCGCGCGCCCGGCCCGGCCCCCCGCTGCTCCCCTCAGCGGGGCCGGAGCCGCCGCCCGTTCCCCGCCGCCGCCCCCTGYCCGCAGCCCCCGCTCCGCCCGGTTACCGATGTCTATGGCGAAGCGCTTGGCGTTCTCCAGGTTGCGGAAGATCTCGTCAGGCGGGAGAGTGATACTCTTGTCCAGGCTGCTGTGACCGCTGCCGCGCCCGCCCCGCTCCGCCATTTTGAACGCGACCCGCTCCCTCCCTCACCCCGGCTTCATTGGCATGCAAATGTATGCGCATAAATCTGCATGGTAACGAGGGGAGGGCGCGCGGGTGAGGCGGGGGAGCGCGCGCGGGCCACGCCCACCGGCGGGGGCGGGGCCTGGGGGGTCTCGGTGGGGGAGGGGCGGCGGAGAGACCCCGGGGGGAGCGGGGGAAAAACGGGGAGAGACCCCCGGGAGGGGTGGATGAGACCCCAAATAGGGGAATGGGGAGAGGAGCACCCGGGGAGGGCAGAGAGATCCCGGGGAAAACTAGGGGAATGGGCAGAGAGACCCCCGGGGGAAATTTGGGGGAATGGGCAGAGAGATCCCCGGGGGAAATTTGGGGGAATGGGCAGAGAGACCCCCGGGTGAAATTTGGGGGAATGGGCAGAGAGACCGCCGGGGGAAATTTGGGGGAATGGGCAGAGAGACCCCCGGGGGAAACTAGGGGAATGGGCAGAGAGACCCCCGGGGGAAATTTGGGGAATGCGCAGAAAGACCCCCGGGGGAAATTTGGGGGCGGGGAACCCCCAGGGATGGAGCGGTGATACCCCCGGGGGGACAGGGGGCGACCCCGGGAAAAGGTCGGTGAGACCCCGGGAGGAGCGGGGAGGGACGGGGAGAGACCCCGGGGAGGGGTGGATGAGACCCCAGATAGGGGAATGGGGAGAGGAGCACCCGGGGAGGGCAGAGAGATCCCGGGGAAAACTAGGGGAATGGGCAGAGAAACCCCCGGGGGAAATTTGGGGGAATGGGCAGAGTGATCCCCGGGGAAAATTTGGGGGAATGGGCAGAGAGAGCCCCGGGGGAAATTTGGGGGAATGGGCAGAGGGACCCCCGGGGGAAATTTGGGGGAATGGGCAGAGAGACCCCCGGGGGAAATTTGGGGGAATGGGCGGAGAGACCCCCGGGGGAAATTTGGGGGAATGGGCGGAGAGACCCCCGGGGGAAATTTGGGGGAATGGGCGGAGAGACCCCCGGGGAAATTTGGGGGGGTGATACCCCCGGGGGGACAAGGGGCGACCCCGAGAAAGGGTCGGTAAAACCACGAGAGGAGGGGGAGAAAACGAGGAGAGACCCCATGAGGAGGGAAGAGGGGACAAGGACAAACCCTTGGAGGGGTTGATGAGACCCTTGGGTGGGGAGAACGGGCAGAGAGACCCCCGGGAGGAATTGGGAAGGAGGGGGAATGAGGAGAGAGACCCCCGGGGAGGGCAGAGAGATCCCCGAGGGGAGCAGGGGGGTCCCCGGTAGCTCCCGGTGTCCGGGACACTGATCCACACACACGCGTGTCCCCTGTAGCCAAACCCCTGAATTTTAACCCCATGTGTTTTCCCAAGAGTTTTGTGACCCGGACACAACCCCAGGAATGTGAAATGTGTCACGAGATGCCTTGGAAAACTTCATCTCTTAATTAAAAATACTTTTTGTGTTTGGTGTCCCTGCCTGTGACAAGGGGCCAGAATTAGATGATCTTTAAGGTCCCTCCCAACCAAACCATTCCATTTTTTTTTTTTCTGAGCTCACCCTTGAAGTGACCTTCCTTGGCTCTAAATTCCCAAAGAATTGGCTGCTCAGGAGTTTCTGTTCCTTGTGTCTTACGTCGAGACAGCTGGGATTTGATATTCCCGAGCGATGGAAAACAGCATTGCAGGGGGTCCCAATGGACACAGAACTGGTGCAGAAATTCAGTTTCAATTCTGAATATCTCTGCTTTCACTGAAATCTGTCTCATCTCCGTAGACCACAGGGAAACCAGCTGTAAAAACTACTCAAAAATTAAATAACTTCGGATTTATTAACCAGATTTTTATTTATTTTTGACCGTTAAAAGTTTCTGCAACTTCTGATGTTCAAGGTAATTCTGGCACAGGTCATACATTGGTGCAGCTTGCACAAAACACCTCACAACATCCTCCAAGGACAGTAACGAATTCTCATTTTCCCCTGTCAAAAGGGTACCAAAAAACTAAATAAAATTTATACACCTGCCTTTCATGAAAGACTTGGAGAAATATTTCCTGTAAAATCGACAGCACGGCCGCAACTTTCAGTCCTACAAGGACATWTAAACGAGCTTTTGCCTTTACAAAAGGCACACACGCATCCCGAACCTCACAAACAGCCCTGGCTCGTGAGCAAGACATCCCGAGGAATTTCCTCTACATAGTTTGGGGTATGGTTTAACCATTCTCAGAGCACGCTCAGTACAGACTATAAATATTATAGAACCCCTTATGGCACCGTGGGAAGGTCAGATTCCCAAAAGCGTCCAGCAAGACCCCACAGGGCATTCCAGGTGTGGATATCCTGGGACCTCGAGGAGTCAGAGGAAAATGCTCCTCCCGAAAGGACACTTTTGGGAATTCTGAGCGACCCCAGGGCTTGCATTTTCCCAGCAGAGGTACACGAACAACCTCACAGAGGTTAAGAACAGCCGTCGTTCCCCTCCGAACGACCCCTCCAGCCCTCCCAGCGGGAGGATACAGCTCACATTCCCTCAGAACAGCTTTTGTCTCCACTCGGTGGGATCGCTGCGGTCCTTGTGGGATAAGGGGAGCTCACATCCGAGCAGAGCGGCGCCCTGCAAAGGGGAAGCATCCTTCCCTACTCGTGAGAGGAGTGGGGGCGACTTGTACAGCAAGTCATAGGCTCCTCTGGGATACGGGCAAATGTCCAGGAAATCACGGAATCGCGACCTGCCAAGGCCTCCGGAGGAATCGGGAGGATCTCGGTGGTTTCTCAGGTGGCTGCAGAGGAAGAACCGGAGTCCTCAGATGCCACTTGTCACCTCCGGGAGCCGCAGTTCAGCTTCCCCCGCCCTCCTGCGCCCGTGGAAGGCAGGGACGGCAATTGCGGAGCCGCTCTGGGGCAGTGCCCGTCAGGATAATCCTGCTGCGGGCTCTTGGCAGGGGCTGCGAAAGCTGGAAGGGCAGGAGAGGAGAGAAGTGTTACACGGGGAGGCTCCGGAGGGAGTTTTTGCCAAAGGAAAAGGCAGGAGGTGTGCCGAGAGTGTGATGGGAGTGTGATGGGAGTACTCACCTCGCCCGTATCCCGTGTCATCACTCACAGCCATCCCCAGGATGTCGGATTGCCCCAGCTCGGATTTGGGCTGGAATCTCTGAAATCCCTTCTGCAGGAGCAGTTCCAGCTGCTGTAAATCCCGTCTGGGGTTCCCAGAGCTGTAACACAGAAAAAGAAGGGAAAGTGAGCAGCGAGCTCACCCTCCCCAACTCCGAATTCCCGAAATGCCCCGGCCCTTCCCGGCCCTCCCAGCAGATAAATACTCACTTTGTGCTTCCCTGCGAGCGATGCGATTTCCAGGGAAGGAGCACCATTATCCCAAGGGCTGCTTTCAGCTCCRAGTGGAAAAACGAGCTGGGATCTGCCCTATTTATACACAGGGGCCGCATACAAAAGTCTGGGTCCGGAGCGACTCGGAGTTTCCCACAGTCGCCAGCCAATCCATGCGTGCCCGGGACAATGGGAAAGCATCCATTACAGCATGGCAAATCGACTGTGAATTGCCTGGGGATAATACCCCGCTCCCAAAGGAGCAGGTGGGCTGGGGAGTGTGTGACACAATAGGGTTTGGCATCGCGGCGCTGGGCAGGGAACGTGGGAAAGCGTTTGCCCCGTCATTATCAGCCGGCTTCTGCCTGATGTTTGGGAACGTCAACATCTCAATGTGCTGCCTTTTCCCAGGCCGTGTTGAAATTAAGTACAGGAGACTGATCCCAGGAAGAGATAATGCTCTGCGCCCCAAATAGAGGTTGAAAAGGGAAAGATGCAGAATTAGAGGGACTAAACCCTTTCATTGACATTAAACCGTGCTTAGATGAATACAGTACCAGATAATTTTCAGGCAACGAGGGACTAAAATCGAGGGAAGAGCCCTTCAAGCAGTTTGCWTGAAATATTTTCCTCTCCATTGTTTAAAGTCCCTCTGTAAGTTACATCCAGAGCTCTTCCTTGCTTTTGTTGGGGTAATCTGGGCTTTCCTACAGCAGCCCATGACATGTAATGATTGTGATGTCTTTCCCGAACATGTCCTGTTTAATTTCATGCCACTTTGTAAATGCCTCACTGTTCCTGAATCTCCACCTAAATATATTTCCCATTTACAGACAACTAAAATGGAGTTAAAAGTGAACTCTTGCYTATTCCTTTGCTGTATTATCCTCTKGCAAGTGTGAGGCCCTCCTGTGAYTCTGCYCAGTYTTGGGATTTGTCACCTCYGTGCCACAGGTAATGAARGGGAAAGGAGCAGACAGGATCGTGGACTGGAACTGCCTTGCAGCAATATTTGTTTTCAGGTTGTTTGAAGTTGTGTACTCAGGTCTGTTGCCCTCTCCCAGCACAACCCAGTACAAAACCAGTCACGTTTAGAATCTGTCAGTCAGACATGGGAGGCCTCATGTAGTTTTTGAATACCTGTTTCTTATTACTACAGCAGCATTGATGAAAACCCTCCTTATTTCCCGTGGCTGTCTTTCAAAAGCAGAAAGGAAATCTCTCATTTTCCTGAGGGCAGCCAGTTCCACCTGCCCTCAGCATCCCTCTCAGGGCCAAATCTGTGTCTGTGGCTGCCTGGGTAGGATAGCAAAGTGTTCCAGCACACAGAGGGCTGGGGAATAAAAGGATATGATTCTGCAAAGGTTCCTCCTGGAACCAGTTATTAACCTGAAGATTTYAAAGCCCTTTTCACTGTCTGGATCCTCATGGATTTTCATGGGACAGGTGTATTCCCTTCCCAGCCCAAAGACATTTTATGTATAGATGGATCACTTAGAGTACAACTATTTTAATACMTGATGGTTGTCAAAAACTATAAATGAACAAGGACTACGAGTCCTATTCAAAATCAGCTCGCTGAATTATTTTGCCAGCCTGTAATCTGCAGTATTCCTTGGAGCTGGGGCAATCCCTGTTTGTGCTGTGACTGGAGAGGGGAGTGAAGCCCGGGATTTTCTGGATGAGGGGACAGCAGGTCCTGCCACGCACCGTATGGGAGGAAGATGCTGGCGACAGCCGCGGCCACGGGGAGAGGGGAGGGCATCTCTGACCCAATTTCCAGCCCTGGAAATATGAAATGAGCGGTTTTAAATAATGCCACGCTGTCCGCAGCACAATGCCCCGTCTCCAAAGGGCTCAACCAGCTCCCACTGATTAAAGCCTTATCCCTTCCTCGAAGGGCCGGGCAGATGGTGCCGCAGGCGTGGGCTCTCCCCGGGATCCTCCCAGGCACACTTCTTTTGTCGGCAGTTTAACAYCGTGAATGGGAAATCATGCGGGCTCGCACCATCTGATGGCAATGGTGAACCAGGCACTGCTGCGGGCGCTCCCGACAGCTCTGTGAGATCCCAAAAATCCCGGCTCTCTGCCCTCGGAAAGGGATCACAAATCTTCCATTCCCCCGTGCCTGTGTCATCCACTCTCTGTATGCTGCTGGTGGGTGAGAGGAGAAAATATTCGCCCTGGTTGGTYTGGTTCTTCAGACCCGAAAACTTAATGGCAACAGTATTTCCCAACTGATGCTTGTGAATAATGAATTGTCTAGACTTGGGCTGTCCCTGTGGAGCGCAGAATGAACTTCCTGCAAGGATTTCAGTATGGAAAAATTATCYTGTGCTGTAGGAATTCCAGCCAGTCTTTGTTAGAAATCTGTAATTAGTTTGGCCTTTTAAAAAATTCTGCTGTTATTGCAGCAGTCTCTCCCCCTGAAATGTGTCCGTGCTGCAAATCCTTGTCCCTGTGCTCCATATCCTTGAGGAATTTGTGCCTTGGTCTGTTGCTGCAGAGCCAGAAAGATGGGCTGCCTGAAGCTCAGAGACACGATTTTCCCTGCTTTGGGGATGAAGGACTAAAAGAAACAAATCCTCAAAATTGCCAAACTTGGAGTTGATGAACAACAGCGCCCAGTAATTCCCTTCTTTGGAGGGAATGTGAGGTCTGGAGCTGCTGTGGGCAGAGGATGCTCCTCTGTAAATTCCATCAAAGCCTGAGTTGCACCATGAAGGTGCTGTTTCCAAAATCACCACCTGCCAGGGGTTATCCCTGTCTGTGCCTACAGCACATCAGGCAGGAGCCCTGGCTTTTACCATGTTCACCATCTCCAAATGGAGCTGCTCCCGGAGACTCTGAGCTGTGCTGGGAACCCCTGGGATTGCTGTGAGTTGAGGAACAACCACAGCGGGTCCAGAAATGGATCCATCCACCCCAAAATTGTCATTATATGTTGGTGTCCATGACAATCCATAAATCAGARCAGCTGGAGGACCTGAGGAATTACTGCCCGGCCTTTCTGCTCCTGGTTTACGGGTGGTGGTTTCMACCCAGGTGTAGATTTACTACACACACAGTTTTCACAAAAGCTGCTACTGCTTGTAAAAYCAACTGGCAGCTTTCTTAGCCCATCTGATCCGTAATTTTCCACGGAGGGGAGCTCAGTGTGCTGCAGTGGAGCAACAGGTCTGGAGGAGGGTGGGCTATCAGCAAAGAGTGTGGAAACMCAGAATTTCCTTGCCTGTGTCATGCAGATTTAAAAAGCGGTGCCCTGTACCTCTGGGGCTGTGCTTCCAGCACACAACTCGATGGCTTGTACCAATTTTAGAGCATTTTTATTTTAGGCCGTTTCCTACATTCCTGCCAGCCTGTCTCCCAGATGCCATTGATGGCGTTTTTAAAGAAATAATTACGATTTTTAACGTTGGTTTTTTTCCCCCTGTGCCTTCCTGAAATGGTTTAAAATCTTTCTGACAACTCCTCTTGAGACACCTATTTAGTGTCAAAGAGCATAACGTTCCCAAGTTTTAAAAGGGTCCTGGCATAATACTGATCGATCAATGTGCTCCTTGGGAAAATAGCTCTCCAGATGGTCCATCGGGACAGGAATTGCTGGTCGTCACAATGCRGAGCCAAAAAGCGTCACTAATGTGGGCTGTTGTGAGGCACGCTTCCTTTGTGGGCCTCTGAATGCCCTAAATAGGGAAGAAAGTGTGGGAAACTCCGAGAAACTCAGGCCCACACTCTGAGGTTAATAGGGGCTTTGTCAGGAGAGTATTCCTGAGCTGTGGGATCAGCATAATAAACAACATCTTCCCTAAGGGTGGGAATGTGTTGGGAGCAGGGGAGCGTCACCCCAGGGGCCGGAGGAGCAGTAAGAAGCTTTGAGTTCAATTATGAGAAGTGATAATAATTAATAAATTGTAAACATAACCTTTGCTGGGCCGGCCGGCGAGGCCACAGGTCTGGCTTTTAGCTCGGGGGTAATTGGTAAATTAAAGCCCAGAGGGGCRAGTGTGTGCTTGATGAAAAGCAGAAGGGGAGCACCAGCGTGGATCTGACTCCTTGAAGCAAAAAAAAAAGCTTTCCCAGTGGGGTTTGGTCCCTTCCCACTGCTCAGGGAGGAGGTGCTCACTTCTTTCTCTCCCTTACACTCATTTTACACAACTGCAGACCCTCAAATGTGGTTTCCTCGGGTGGAACCCCATTCCCAGGAGAGCAGCAGCCTGTTCTGTGCCACGTGTGACTCTGCTCCTAGCGGTGCACATCAGGCTGGGCTGGGCTTTGGGGCACATGGTGCTCCAGCTGAGCCTGAACCCCCCCAAACTGCCCTAATTAGGCTTGATTTAAACTCCCCCAGGCATGGACAACAGCTGGAGTTTTGCTGGGATTCACAAGCTTGTGCTAATTGAGAGGGACAAGCTGAGCACAGCGAGGTTCAAGTGACTTCTTCAAGCTTGCTAAGCAACCATAAATCCTGAAAATATCTTTTTGTGAATTATTGAGCAGTTCATTAGGATGAACAAATCTGGAGCATTGGTAGAGACCTGTACCAAACCACTCCTTGCATTGCCCTGGCAGARAGATGAAGAGCCTGTGCACAAATAATAACCAAAATGATCCAAAAGGAAGCAAAGCAGAATGTTCCTGACCCAGCTGTTTGGCTTTTGGGGCCTTTCTGCAGAGGGGTTCACCACAAACCAAGCGAGAACTGGGCAGGTTCAGTGTTGGATGCAGTTTTATCTGTCAGCTGAGCAGAGCTCAGGTTGCTCCATGCACAGACAAAATCAGGTATTCAGTGGGGGTTTTTTTGGTTTTTTTTTTTTTTTTTTTTTTTTTTTTTTTTTTGGGGGGAGCAAAACCCCTGTGGTTGAAATGCAGCTTTTCATGGCCACCCCTCCCAGGGAAACTGAGGAGAGTTGGATTGTTGACCATTGGTGTTTTATGCAGTTCCTGTATCTCTGGAAAGAGAAGAGGGTGCCCTGTCATACGCAAAAATCAGTGAAATCCTGGGGTTAAGAACACTTATGAAATGATTATTTATGCAATTTATTTTATTTCGAAGAGAAGGTAAAAAAGGGGAATATTTTAGGAGAGGAAATGTTTCCCCAGTCTCTCCTATCAAATTATACTTTTAGCCATATGTGGACTAATTTCACTTCAGTAAAGGGAGCAATCTGTTGTTTCCTGACAGAATTTGTGTCATAAGACAACAAAAATTAGTTCATACCATTGCAGGGAGTTTCAAAGATTCCCAAAGGTGCCAAATTCTGTGGAAGTTTTGGGAGATTTGCATGATAGTCCCTCCTGAACAGGCAGAAAGGGAGGGCTGAGCTCAGCTTGGTGGAAAAGTTAATGGGGAAATACAGTGGCTTTGGAATGAGGGATTTGTTGAAGACTGAATAGGTTGCTGTTAAATCTGAAAGGCTGACACCTCTCAGCATTTCAGTTCAATTTCACTTCTATTTTGATTTTTGATAATTTTTCCGGTGGTTGCTTCCTTGCAGGTGCAGAATCTGAAATCCTGCTCTGCCAAAGGGATTTTACAGATATAATTCATGAACTGGAGTGCAGGGCTCAGAACTGACACCTCTTGATGGCTTCCCTGCCACAGGAGAGTCTGCACACACCCAGTCCAGCAGTGTCAGCCYCTTTAATCATTCCAAACCAAAGGATTCACAACTAAAAAGATTTTTATTGTATCGTACAGTGAAGACACACAGGTTGAACATCACACAGGATGAATACATCACAACTTTATAAAAGCTTTTTAAGCTCCTTAGCATGCTCAGTGAATGATTATAAAGTACTGATTGCCTCCCTTCCTCCCCCTTTTCCTTAAGGTATAGCACAGGTATTTCCTTTACAAAAGGCATCAATTATCCCTCAAATGAGAGCAGCACAATGTGACATGAAGAGAATTGTCCCTCGAGCTCTCTGTGATCATCACAACTTTCTGTAAGAAGGATACTAAAAATAGCAGAGGAGCTTCACAAGAATCAGCATTTCTYAATAACATCTTTCACTCAAAAGGGAAAGGCTCAATCCTCTCTTTATGATACAAAATACATTCTCCAAAGGGCTCCTTCTTGAGGAAGGTCAATACATTATCTCGAGACAATGGAGCACTTGAACTGGTGACCCAGGCAGTCAGCAGAAAGATTTCCACTGACAGCCACAGGCTTAGCAGCCCATGATGAAAACTGAAGGGCACTCACTCTCTAAATCACCACAGAACTCGGTCCTGTCTTTGGCCAGGAGCCACCAATAAAAGCAACAAATTTGCTGCAAGATACACCCACAATCCTTCACTATGAAGGGAAACCACCCAGCGACCCTCATTTCTGGTGACAGAAAAACAATAACCGCYCCCTCCCACCTTTGGAAAGCAATGTTTCCTACTTCAAAGAGGAACTAATACACCACAGGTCCCTCTAGTTTTTTTTGGGAATAGAGTTCAGCAGGTCTACCAGGGTCTCCAGATGGTCGGAGCGGCAGCCACGCTCTTCTGGGCWGGCTGTTTTCTGGGAAACACACAGGGAGACAGAGGGGAGCCATGCAGAGCTGGAGAATACGAGACATCTGTACCCAGCTGAGCTTTGCAGAAGTGCTTGATGAGCTGGACTTGGGTCTCCTTCTTGGGCTCGTAATAGGACAGAAAGTGCATCGCTTCCTTGAGGCACYGCAGGTACCCGCTGTTAAAGTCCTGCTCTGGGTTCTTGTGGATGAATGCTGGAAGAGAAGGAAAAGCAAAYGCACTGGGTTAAAATCATGACCAAAACATGGGGCAGTGATGATTTGTGCAGTGATTTTCACGTGCCTGGGGCTGGCTGCTCCAGTCCCTGCTTGCCTCAGTGTGTTTGGGAGGGCACAGCCCTGGGAGCAGGGCCAGGTGTGCAATACTTGCTCTGCACTCACTTTTTTGGTCCTGCAGCTGGCTCTGCTGYTTCAGGTAGCTGACAGCCACTTCCAGGATRTCRGCTTTCTCCAGCTTGGAGTTRGGCTGGTGCCTCTGGAACTCCTTCTCCAGCAGCATTTTCAGCTGCTCGATGCTGCTGTTAATCCGGTCCCGGCGCATTTTCTCCACCACCGGCTTCCTCAGCTGTGAGAGACRGAGCAGATCGTCAGGGATTTTGTGAGACCTGACCCAATTTCCCTTCTGATGCCCTGATACACCCACATTCAAAAATGCTTCCTTTTGGTATCAGAGCTGTGAGATGCTGCCTACCCATTCCCCACTCCGTTTAATTTTTAAAAATCTATATAATCTCCTTTATCTCTCTTTACATATTTCCTTTCCCCTAGACCACTTCTCCCTCTTCTCCCACGTTATATTTATTTGCTTGGGGCAGCCCAGCCTTTCCAATCCTCTCAGGGGCTCCACTTACTTTATTCTTTTCCTTCGGCAGCAGTTTCTCCTCCATGTGGATCATGAGAGCGTTGCTGGGAGCCATTGGGAGCGCTCAGCCCTGGGCACAGACGCCACCCAGCTGCTGCTCCGAGAGAAAAGCGATGCTTTGGCAGCTCCCAAGCTCCTCTATTTATACCCGGGGAGCTGGGGCAGATACGTGAGTGTCGGGATCGCCGGTGTTTCCCACAGCCCCGCAGCCAATCCAGGCCGGCAGCGGGACAATAGGGGAAGCATCCATTAGTGCATGGTACATTGATCGCCAATGCCCCGGGGAGAATAACCTTCTGCCCACGCTGCTGGTGGAGTGTGCTGCGTGGGGAGCTGGGAAAGCACTGACCCTCCAGCTGGTTGGGTTGGGATCAATGGCATTCCTGAAGCCCCGCATGTGCCGGGCACAGCCRCGGCGTGGAGGAGGCACGCTTTTGGGGGAAGGTGGGGAAGGGAGGGCAGCCCTGCTGGGGTTCAAATCAACGGCCCCGGGGACATCTCTGCCCTTCCCAGTGTGTGGAATGTGTGTTTGTGTCCATAGAGTCATTGCACTTTAATGCGTGACCCCGAAGTGTGACCACAGGTTTCTTTGCAGGACATTTCTAAATGGATGTTGGATGAACAGSGAGAATTACTAGGAAATGGTGACCCCAGTTTCTCTCTTCCCCATAACACATCATGGCCTGTGAGCCAGTTGCACCAGTATTCCCATTATCCCCACTAAGGACAACTCACACCTCCCAGCAGAGCTGGGCCATGCAGAGTCACCCCTCTAGCTCTTACCTTTTCTTTTTCTCATCTTTCTCATATTTCTCATCTTTCTCATCTTTCTCATCTTTCTGATCTTTCTCTTTCATACAGACATTTTCAGGAATGATGGTTAAGGCGGGCTAAAGGAAGTCTTGGGAAATCAGAGGTGGGTCATGAATGGGATTTAGCAGCTGAGGCCCATCTTTGGCCCTTAGAAAGGAGGTTGGTTCTGCTTCTTGCTGAYGTTTCTGGTGTGTTCTGCTCTCACYTGGCCTTGCTGCAGCCTGGCCCTGCCCAGTGCACTGAATGTCAGATCTCCAACATCACATACCTGCCTTGCYGTAACTCTCAGCATGTCATCCCCACTCCATTTTTTTTAATCTGGAAAATGTGCCACTTGCTTGTATTTGCATGGAAATGCTGGAGTGAATTAAGCAACCATTTCTTTTGTGATAAAGTCAAGAAAAAGAACGAAGCAGTGAGGGCACTGGAGGTCAGTTCTGATTTTGTGTTRTGAGAAAAATCTGTGCCTGGATACAGACCTTGAGGCAGCACCAAAAAATAACCCAGGAGCTACCTGGGGAAAGCTGTGCTGCATCCTGCCATGTGTGGGTCCAGCCCAGGGTGCCCCAGGCAGAGGTGTGCTCCTCCTCTGAGCATCTGGGCATGGCAAAGACAGGAGGGAAGTGCRCAGTGAGGTAAGAAAGCCAAAGAATTCCTTGCTTGGAAATGCTGAAATGAAGCCTGAGGGTAATGGGCAGTTGACAGGAAGGAGGGAGGTGTCACTGGAATAGGCAGTGACGTGGGACTCATTGTAGCTGCCTGAATGGACTCAGCTCTTTGTGAAGGGCAGATGTTGTCCTTGGAGCCCTTTATTCCCCGCGTTGTGGGAAAGCCAGGAGACAAGACATCTCATGAACACTTTGAAGCAGTCAAAGGATTATGATACAAAATAAGACACAGCTCAGAGACCACGGCCCAGCTTCTGCCAGCTTTAATGAGGTGTTGTCTGTTTTCCTGTGTTCTTTGGCTGGCCTTCCTCCAGGAGCTGGTATCCTGGCTTATCCCTTTCCYAGCCAGAGAACCATGCTGGCAGACCTTACACCCAGGAGCCAACAGGTAGGCATGGACCAAGCTGGTTGAAGACTTTTCAGTGTCAAAACCCATATTTTTCCCARTTCCTGAGAAGCCCTGACCTTTATTGCTGTATTAGAACTGATAGCCAGATGGTCTTTTGGGAGTTGGATTCTTTCCCTTTAAATCATTCAGGCTCAAGCACCGTCACTAATGTCGGGAGTAGTTGCAAGGCACACTTCTATTGTCCCAGTAAGAAATGTTATCAATGGGGGAAGAGTATGGGAAAGGCAGAGAAACCCAAACCCACACAGCCTGGTGCTAATAACTCCTTTGTGGAGCTGCTCTTCTGTCAGGGCAAACTCCACAGCTTTTTCACCCAGGAAGGTTGAAACGGGCACGTTTTGCCATCCAGGGGCTTCTCCAAGACCCGTGTGTGGCAGGAGAAAGGGGTGACAAGGGGCAGGGACACACAGGGGTGGCCACAGGAGCGCTGAACTGCAGCTCAGGCTGTCCCGGGGTTGCTGGTTTGTTCTACCGTGCCTCACTTTGCTTTTCTGGGAAATGGGAGAAAGGGGCTGAACTCTTCCACAGAGCCCTCTTGGAACTGGCAGCTGATCTATGCTGTGGTGGGAGGCAGGGATGGGGCTGATGTGGCCCTTGGGCTTTTCTGGGAACACCTCAGGGAGTGGAGTGGAGGAGCAGCAGTGCAGGGGGTACTGAGGGGGGCTCTTCTTCCTGTCTTGCAGAGGGGCTTCTTTTCTCCCCATCTGTTGGCAGCGGTGCTGGAAAGGCTTTTTTACTCAGGGAAATGGAGGGAGGCAGCTCTGACCTCAATTTAATGGGGAAAATACTGGTGGCAAAAACACAGAAGCAATAAAACTTCCAGTCACAGGCAGACACACCTGAGTGGGAATAATTATCTTTGAATGYTACATAAAATGATGATCCCTGATGGACTGTTAGGTTTGTACGTTACTGTGGGCTGGGCCTGATCTAATGGTTAAGATTCAGGGTAAGATTTCAGCAGCACAAATCCCTACAGTATTACCAAATCCAATATCATCCTCACACTCTCACAACTGGATCCCTGGAGGTTCCTGGCCAAGGTGTGCGAAGATGGAACATTGCCTGTTGGAGATGGCCCCTAAAGATCTACTGACAGTTTTTAAATGAGGAGCCACTGCTTCTTTTGGTGTCTGAGATGATGATCTTTTCTCCCAGCCCTARTCCTAACCCTAAYTGTAACCCTAAATCTGCCCTCTGCCCCTAATCTCACCCCTAACCCTAAAACTGCCCTTGCCCCTAACCCTGCCCCTCACCCTAACCCTACACTTAACCCTGCCTATCATGCTCTGCTTGGGGTCCTTYAGTAACATGACACTTTACAGAGAAAATAGTTTAAAAATGGTTTGGCTGCAAGTCAATGCATAAAGAAATAACCATGTAAAACTTGCTATTCAGGATTGCTTCTGTTCCCACACGGGAATCATAACTCTGCATGTGAACCAATGGAGTGGGAGTCGAGGGAAATCTGCCTCTTCCAGGGGAAAAGGTTATGTTGTTATTAGCTCTATTGTATGAAATATTCCATTAAATGTCATTAACATGGCATTATCTTGCCTCCTTGAGATATCAGAAGCCCCTCAAAGAAGGGTCTTAATACTCTAAAGTACATTCTTCACAGATTTAACCTTTTTTAATTAGTTTTYCTTCAGATCCAGAATGTTTAATATACTGCCATTCCCAGGTGCATGAGCGAAGGAAAGTGGACTTTGATCATTAAGAAACCTCTGAGACAATTTGATCTGCATTTTTAGGATTGTTAGAGGCAAAAGCAATTTCTATAGCTGCTTGTGTGGTGACCCCCAAGTAGTCATGGCCCAATGGCACAGTCCTTCTACAGTGAGTATCCCAAATAATTAAAAATTAAGGAGAATTTATTATTTTTCTGCTCAGCTGAAATTCCCACAAGTCACCTCTCGGCATATTCAAGAGTGCACAAGAGGGATTTATTATTTCCTGGTATATTGACTCTGAAAGGTCTGGGGATTACAGCTGCTTTGCACATGAATAGCTGGAGTGTGTTGTACAAAAGGCATGGTCTGTGGGATAATGGGGTTGGATGTGGGAAAGCGCTGACCCTGGGGGAGAGCAGGCTGGTGCCTGATGGCAGGAATCAATTATGGCTCAAAGGAACACATTGCCCTGGGAGCAGGCTTGGCGGGAGCCACCATGTTCCGTGTTTACCACCCTCCTCCTCCCAAACCCGGATAAAACAGCCACGGGATATTATCCTGTCCTTCTGCTCCTTCCCGGCGCTCGGTGCTGAGTTATTGGGGATTTTGGAAATGCTGCGGTTCCCCGGCTCTGGAAGGGGCTGAGGGATCTCCCAAATGCTGCCAGCTGGGTCTGAGGTTTCTCCCAAGCA
>NW_026623946.1:100939-140089 GCF_030028575.1 Malurus melanocephalus
AACTCCCCATCAGTCACCTCCCCTGTCCTGGCCAGTGAAGGGAACAGCCTGTCACTGACAATGCAGTGGGGACAGCAAACAGAAGCTGCTGGGTTCATGCACTTCCTTCATTGTTTGGTTTTGGGGACGTTTTTTGGGAGGAGGTGGCATTCAGCTCTTACCATGCGCTCTTACAGGGCTGCCAGCCTTTCAAATATCAAAATTTGGGCTTGGAGGAGCCAAAAAATACGCTAAGCATCACAGGGATGTAACAAAAGCAATTTGATGTTTCTAATAAAAATAAAAGCATTTTGATGGATTTTTTTTTTTTTTTACTGAGTATTGGATTTTGGATCGATAYAATTAATTTCCTCTCTTTATAGAATTATGAAGCTTGGATGTGAAGTCGTGCTGAAGGCCTTGAGTATTATGAATCTCCTGATAAAAGTCACAAGACTCAGCAAACAGTGCTGCCAAGCCTTTGGCAGGGAGCAGGTATCCTGCAGGGAGGATATTTCAGTGGAGCAGGTTGGGAATAGCAAATGTGGCTCCTGAGGTCTGGCCCCAGCAGYCACTTGCTGTCACTGATGGGAGGGAATGGTGTATCCGTGCCAGACAGGAGGGCAGGGACCTCTCCTCTGGCAGGAGCAGCAATTAATCCCATCTGCATGGGGCAGATATTTAATCACTCAGAGGCCAGCAAGGGCAGCRGTGGGAGATAAGAGCCACAGGCTTCCTGGGTGTCTCCTGAGTTTCATTTGATTGTCCCTACCTTGGGAAGTTTGTAACCTGAAGCTGACTCTCAATAGATTTCTCCCCTTCCCTTGAGCTCAGCCTGAGTTTTGGGGTGAGATTTGGGGTGAGTATTAGGGTATAAGCTCCCTTTCTGGTGCTTGACAGCCATCAGTCACCACCTGGAGCACAAGGGATGTGTGTCTGGGGAAAGTGTCCTGGGGCTCCTGTGAGGTCCTGCCCTGCCAGGCAGGTGGGTTTTGGAGACACCTTTGCCATGATCAGCTGGCAGCAGAATGAAGAGATGGTGTCTGATAAAAGCAAGAAGGGTTTTTCAGAAGGTGGATAACCTGGGCCKGAGCCAGGCGAAGGACTGGCGTGGGGGCACACACAAGGGCTGCCAGGCCATGGGCAGGGTTGGGTGCCCTCATGTCTATCCRCAGGGCAGGGCACGTTGTCAGATTTTCTTCTATTCCTTCAGGAATCTGTGTAATTCAGGGCATGCTGCATCCCYTCCCCTGAGGAGCTCCAAAACTGGGATAACCATACCTGCTGGGAAGCAGCTGAGCAGAATTCCATGGTGCTGACAGACAGACTTGYTCAGGGACTGAGCACAGCTGCAGGTCTGCAGGAGTATGAATAAGCAAATTAAAACTTAGTTTACTTTCTAGAGAGATGGAGTTATGTCCTGTTGAATACATCATTAAGTATTTCCTGATCGAGGATCTGAGTGCAACTTCCTTTCCAGTCATTTCATGAGCTTAGAAAAATTATATTAAATAACATTTTCAAACCCCACTGCTAAACTTGAGGGCAAAGGAGAACTTTGGTGTGTGCTTATCTGGGTGGTGCCTGTCTGCGAGTGTGGTCCAGCCTGGAAATCCAAATCCTCCCATAAGCAAAGGAGCTGGCTCCATTCAGAGATGCCAAAGCTAATTAAAACAAAAGTGTGTGCTGAGCATTTTTGCAAACCAGATGTCTCAAACAGCCTCTTGGCCATAGAAGCCTGCGACCTGTAGGCTGTTTGAAATCTTGAAATCTTGGTTTTCTCCTCTCAGCCTCATTTTCCCGCCTTTGTAAAACATTGCTAATAATACACCCTCACCCACAGAGGAGGTCGCTGAGAATTCATTAGCTGGTATTTGTAAAGCACTTTGAAAATGCAAAGCCAGTGCATTATTCCTACTCTTCTGGATGCTTTCCATGTTATTAAAATCAGGATTTCAGAAAGGCTTATCTGGGATCAAAACAGCATCCCAAACTTGAAAGGAAGCAAGACTGTTAAACCATCAACTGTCGCCTCCCCCTCCAGCCAGATGTTAAGCCCTAAAGAACTGAAGTGGCACAAGGAATTACTTTCCCAAGTTCCCCCAGCTGGGCTGACAGGCCTTGATCAATGGTTTTCTCCACGGTGAGGGCTATGCAGATGGTCTGCCCAGAGCAAGGTTTCTGTGGAGTACAAAGGGAAGTCAAACACCATTTCTAATTCAGCTTGTAGCATGGCACACTTCCTTTATCCTCTGCCTGAATGCCCTGAATGGGAGAGCGGTGTGGGAAACTGGAGAGAACTCCACACTCACCACGGCCGCGGGGCTCGGAGACACCCCTGTCCTCAAACCACATCTGCCTGTGACAGGCAGGGGGGAAAGGAGTGACAGATCAAAAAATCAGATTATAAAACCTGCATGGAGGGAAAGTAAAGCATCAGGAAAAGTGGAAAAAAGGGAAGGAAGCTGTGCAGGCAGACGGAAATTGCACCAGCCAAGCAGCAGGACAGGGAAGGACAGGGAGGAAATGCAGGGAAGGGTTAGGAGGAAATGCAGGGAAGGGTTAGGAGGAAATGCAGGGAAGGGTTAGGAGGAAATGACAGGGAAGGGCTGGGAGGAAATGACAGGGAAGGGAGCTGCAGAACAGAATCTTGTGCACCTACCAAGTCATTTGTCCCATTGGAGTTGGCAAAGGAGGGTTAGATCTGCTTTGAGACTTCTGAGCCACATCCCATTGCCTGTTTGATTTCCCAGTCTGTTCAATATGTCCTGTGAAACACAGCAATTCCTGTGAGCCATGGGGATATTGTGAGAGTTTTGTACTGCTCATGGGGAGCTGTGGAAGCTGAGCCCAGAAAACTCAGTCAGGTTTTATACCAGCAGTACCAGGGGAGTTAAAGAAATGGAAAACAACAGACCCAATTCTTGTTTTGGTATTTGGCAGACGAAAATTCAGATTTTCATTGGGTTTTGATAAATTCTACTGTAGGTGTAGAGGTAATTTGTATTTACAAGTTAACAGATTGGAAAATAGCTCCAGAGGTACGAAATCTGCASAGCAAATCCTGGAGTCCAAATTTTCTGTTGGCCTCAGTGGGGATCCCAGTAAGGCCCTTGGCATTGGACCCATTTCATTTTCCACCTCAGGATGTTCTTCAGGCCTCAGCACGAACTAAATATCCTCCATTTTCCTGCCATTCCTGCTCCTAGTTCATCTCTGCCCCTGCTCCCCTTTSTAAATGACTTACTAACATAAGGCTGTGGAAGTTTTCGTACTCTGGAGTTTCCCACACCATTCCTTAACCACATTCCCTCCTGTCACAAAGGAAGTGTGCCCGACTACAAACCACATTAGCAACGGTGCTTGGCTCTGCTTTGTGTTCAGTGGGAAACCCTGCTCCCAAAAGGCCATCTGGGCAGCACGGACYGGGAGGGAAGCAGTGGGAGCAGGGAGCATCTCTCCAAACTTGGGAAAGTGGCAGCATCCTTAAGGYTTTCTGAAGGGCTAACATCTGGCAGGGATTCTGGGGCAAGGTTGTTGGCTGCTGCCCTATTTCAAACATCTTGACCCAGTATTTTGGGATCCTAATGAACTTTTTGTCCAGYAGTGTGTCCAGTTTGGAATAGGAGATGTGTAATTCTAAATTTCTCCTCCTTAGTGTAAAGTTCATGGACTCTGTGAACTTTATAATAGGGAAGAAGTTTTGTTATCATTTTCTTTAGGATTTCCAGCCAAAGCAGAGGCTCTATTTTGGGTAATTGAGCATCTAATTTGAGTAACTCTTCCAACACGATCAATAATTGGCTAATTTTTCCCCTCAGAGATTGTGAAACCAAAGAGAAAATAAAAAGCTGTTTTAAATACATGTTTTTCTTTCAGATTCTTTAAAATCCATGTGTGACACAGAGCGAAGTAGTAGGAACCTCAGTAGATTTATCATTTAGGGGAGACTTTGCTACATTTACCTCCCAATAATACACTGAATATTRTAATTCTTATTATCACACACAGTTTAAATATGCAGGGCCTCCAGCATCTCTAGCAAAAGTGGAATGCCACAGAAGATCATTTTGCATTCAGCCTCAGGTGCAGGCTCTGGGTCAGTTTGGATGCTGGTGCACAGGAAATTCTGTGCACTGATGCCTTGACTGTGCCAGTGCGCAACCACTCCCAAGAGCAAGGAGGGTGAGGTTGGCATGACTATTCCCGTGGAATTAATGTAGTTTTTATCTGGGTATTGAGTGGGGAATAAGAGGAAAGCAGCAAGAGGAAAACAGCAATTGTCTCTAGCAAAACTGCCCTGCCCATCACGGGACTGGCACTTTTCTTCTTTGTGCGCTCATTTAACGAACTGGAGAAATGGGTCCCATCTCCGGAGCTTCTGTTTCAGGAAATCTCCCCGAGAGGGATGAGCAGAGGGCAAGATTGGTTTCAGAGGTGGCATTACATGGGCTCAGAGATAATCCACAGGCTTTGAGGAGAACATGTGAAACGGTGTCACAAAAGCTTTCCCACAACTTGACATAAAAGACCCGGAGCTCAACAGCTGCTGCTCTGTGCCGAGAGAAGGGAGCCCATTCAGGGCAGCACAATAGGGATGGAAAAGCAGAGCCTGGAAGAGGTCATTGAAGCCTTACCTGGTGCTGCAGTAATGAGCTGCAGTGAGAGAGAGAAATGGGTGCCTGTGCTCTGGGTGTGGGTGTGCTCACATTAAAGGCYGTGTGCGACCACACGCACACAGTAATGTAAAGGTGAGCACACCTACACATATATTAATGCTATTTATACAGCTGGTATTTATTTACTTACTACAGTAAGAGCTCCCCGAACATAAGCCCTGACATTTCTTGATGGATAAATTGCTGGCAGATCTGGTTCAAGTTTTCCAGCAGGAATCCSTGGCTGTGATTTTATCAGAGACTGTCAGCTCGCCCAGCTGCAGGCACCTCCTGAGCACAGGCTGTGCATGCAACACAGAAACTGACCCAGGGGAGAATAATGAGGAATCAGAAATTTGATTTTTAATAAGTTTATATGGATATAAATGTCTTCTGCACCCAGTTTTCCTTTGTGTATAGACTAAATGAAAATAATTAGAATAAAATACCTTTTGGGAAGGAAGTGAGAAGCAGCACAYWATACTGAACKSATYCCAAAACAYTCCCAAGACCCTTCTCCACAAGTAKTTATCTTGCAGGTATTTGGAAACAGAAAGTGTTTATGACTTGGTTTGAGAGTTTTCTAAAGAGCTGCATAAAGAACCGGGGGAAGGGAACAACGATCAAAACAAAAAATGTTTGCAATCATTTTGTGTGCTAAAAAGGAAACATTTTTATTTACAGTAACTCAAAGTGGGAAAGGCGTTTTCTGTTTCTCGTGGGCAAAACTGGTGTCAGTCGCCTGTGGGAAAGCCACAAGCGGCTCGCTGTGGAAACCAGGTGAGGATTTGAGGAATTTCTGGACGCCGGGAGCTGCTCGTGTGTGCGTGTGCCTTGTGCCTGCTCCAGCGTGTGCCTCGGCGCGTTCCCGGGAGCAGCGCAGCATTCCCGCCATCGGCAGCTGACCCCCTCCTTCCTCCTCCTCCTCCTCCTCCTCCTCCTTCCTCCCGCTTGTGAACCCCGGGCTGCCCCTGGAATGCTATTGATCCGCGGCATTAGTCAGCAGCCTTTCCCATTGAAGGGCAGCTCTTTCCCAGCTCCTGACACGTAACTCTGATCCCAGCCTTTCAGGGAGCACACACTCCCCACCTGCTCATCTGGGAGAAGGTCATTATCCGCGGGCTATTCACTGGCACTGGAGCATGCAAGAATAGCTGCTTCTCCCATTGTGCTGCCCATGGCCCGGATTGGCTGGCGAGTGTGGGAAACGCCACCGAGCCGCAGACCCACACACTCGGCCCRAGCTCGGATAGTATAAATATCGGGCACAGGCAGCTTCCAGCAGCACGTTTCTCCTGGATTCCACTCCAAGACCTCTCTGCTCAGGACAGATGGCTCCCAGCACGGTTTTCTTGGAGCCCGACAACCTGCTGACACCAAAGGAGAAAAACAAAGTAAGTGCAGGCACAGCACAGCGGAGCAGTTTACACCAGCTGAGACCTTGCCTCAAGCTGTTTAGGACAGTGACTGGGCAACAAACAGCCCTGCAKAATGTCAGGGAGAGGATCCTTTATTAACAGGTCTCTTTTCCTTTGCTTTTTACAGCTGAGGAAGCCGGTGGTGGAGAAAATGCGCCGGGACCGGATTAACAGCAGCATTGAGCAGYTGAAAATGCTGCTGGAGAAGGAGTTCCAGAGGCACCAGCCTAACTCCAAGCTGGAGAAAGCTGACATCCTGGAGATGACTGTCAGCTACCTGAAGCAGCAGAGCCAGCTGCAGATGAAGAGTAAGTATTGAGTTTTCTTTCAGTCTCCATTTTACTGCAAATCTGTGACTGTTTTATGAATCTTGTGCAGTGAACAACTCCTCTAAACTATTCTTTCTTCCCTCTTTTCTTCCCTTCTCCAGCTGCAGGGTCCTTCCATAAAAGCTCCCAATTTGACTTCAGAGAGGGCTACTCCAGGTGTTTGCAAGAAGCTTTCCATTTCCTCTCTCTCCACAAAGTCCGAACTGAAACTCAGACCAAACTTTTAAGCCACTTCCAGAAGAGCCAGTCAGCTGCTCCAGAGGTCTCCTTCTCCCCAGGGAACGCCGGTGCCCTGAAGCAAGTGTCTCCAAAGGACAGCACCCCTCTCTGGAGGCCCTGGTAGTCGGGGGAGTCCTCGCTGCAGCGACCTGTGACAGTCCAGAGGAAGGATCTGACTGCATCTGATAGTCCAGCTCTGATCCTCTCTCSTGTAGGGGATTTTATTTCCCCCTGTATTTTATTTATGTATGAGAGAATGCCATGCTTTTGACTTTTTTTTTGAGATCCTGGGGCAAGAGTTGAGGCGTTCTGTTTAGTGTTGGAGCTGTGTAGGCACTGCTACAGTGCTGCCCAGGCAGGGGCAAYGTCTTCAGAATGAAGGAGGGTGTTTGTAAATGTTACAGTTGTGATGGACAGGGATTGCTGTAGGAGATTTTCTCTAATATCCCCGGTAAGAGCCATCAGCTTTGCTCCGGCTTGACTGGCGACTCTGGTTGGCTCAGTCACTCCGGAGGATAAATTTATTCCCTTTGGTTCATGCACACCTGGTTAAAATAATTTTCTCTCAGTTTGCTTGTCAGTTGTGCAGCATTAAAAAACTGGTTTGGTTTTGGTTTGGATTTCTCCCCCATGGCCCTTTCGTAGCCCTGTATATACAGTGTGAGGGATGAGCAGGAGCTAGGAAATTATGTGGAATATTTCTACTATCTGATGCTTTTTTCAATTTAGAAAAAGAGTATGTTATTGCTTTATGTTAAAGAAAAGTAGTAGGTAACAGGCTTGATTTGTCAATGTTATACATTCTGGGTGTAAGCTATGCTTTTTTTAGCATTTTCATTATAATAATGATTTTTATCTGTATTGAGTGGTTGAATTCCTGGTGGATGGTGTTTCTCCCAGTGCTGGGACTGCCCTATGGCTCATCTGCATACTGTGTATGCGTCTCTGTGTGTGTAGAGAGCAATAAAATGCATTTGTGTGCAACTTCTGTGTGGGTCTCTCCATCCCAGGGATGTGCAGCTGCTCGCAGCCTTGAGAAAGGTGAATGTCCTGAAGAAATGTTTTTTTTTTTTGTAAAGATCAAGAAGTCCCGTTCATGTTTACTCTATATATTCTTGTGACTCCCACCACGTGAATCACCCCGAACCATGAGAAGTGTTCCTGTCACACAGATTCCCTCACAATTCTATCAAGCATTTCCTCAGTCGTTGCCTCTCCTATCCCCAAACCCCTCACCTGAGCAGGAATTCTTGTACCTGCCCAGAATCTGAGTCCTCCTTCCTCACCATTTATTCACAAACTTGGCCCCTAAGCCAGGCTTTGAGGGGTTTGTACCAGGATTTGAGGGAGTGGTTTTTTACCAGGATTTGAGGGCTTGGTTTGCCAGGTTTAGAGGGGAGGGTTTGTGCCAGGTTTAGAGGGATTTGTACCAGGATTTGAGGGGTTGTTTTTTAACAGGATTCGAGGTCTTGGCTTCCCACAATTTGAGGGGTTTGTCAGGTTTTGAGGGGGTAGCCACGATTTAAGGGGTTTGTCAGGCTTTGAGGGGTTTTCCGTAATTTGAGGGGCTTGTCAGGCTTTGAGGGGTTTGTCAGGTTTWGAGGGGCTTGTCAGACTTTGAAAGGTTTGTCAGGTTTTGAGGAGTTTGACACAATTGGAGGAGTTTGTCATGTTTTGAAGGGTTTGTCAGGTTTTGAGGGGTTTGACACGATTTGAGGGGCTTGTCAGGCTTTGAGGGGTTGGTTTTCCAGGATTTGAGGGGTTTGACACAATTTGAAGAGTTTGTCAGGGCTTGAAGGGTTGGTTTGCCTGGATTTGAAGGGTTTCTCAGGCTTTGAGGGGYTGCTTTGGCACAATTTGAGGTATTTTACTGACTTTGGGCACAGCTCTCTCCCTCCCAAAGCCTCCCCTCGGCAGAAAGTGCGGGAAGCGCTGAGGGAGCCCGAGCCACACAGCCCGGCGGCTYCYCCTTCCCATYYCCTTCCCATTTCCTTCCTCCATGCCTTCTTCTGCTTATGTTTTGGCGTCCTGCGGGGACCCCTGCCGGGGCACCATGAGGATGGAGAGCGGGGCAGGGGAGAGGCCAGGAATCGTGAGGGAACGGCCTCAGGGGCCGTGAGAGACCCGCCTGAGGGCGTGAGGGACCCGCCCCGGTGGCTGTAAGGCACTCGCCTGAGGGGCCGTGAGGGATCCGCCCCGGTGACTATGAAGGACCCGCCTGAGGGACCGTGAGGGAATCGCCCCGGTGGCCCTGAGGGACCCTCCCCGGTGGCTATGAGGGACCCGCCTGAGGGCGTGAGGGATCCGCCTTAGGGTGTGTGGGACCCGCCCCGGTGGCCCTGAGGGACCCGCCTGAGGGGCCGTGAAGGAATCGCGCCCCGGTGGCCCTGAGGGATCCGCCTGAGGGCGTGAGGGACCCGTCCCGGTGGCGTGAGGGACCCGCCTGAGGGACCGTGAGGGAATCGCCTCGGTGGCCCTGAGGGACCCTCCCCGGTGGCTATGAGGGACCCGCCTGAGGGCGTGAGGGATCCGCCTTAGGGTGTGTGGGACCCGCCCCGGTGGCCCTGAGGGACCCGCCTGAGGGGCCGTGAAGGAATCGCGCCCCGGTGGCCCTGAGGGATCCGCCTGAGGGTGTGTGGGACCCGCCCCGGTGTCTATGAGGACCCGCCTGAGGGACCGTGAGGCACCCGCCCCGGTGGCCCTGAGGGATCCGCCTCAATGGCCCTGAGGGATCCGCCTGAGGGCGTGAGGGACCCGCCCCGGTGGCTGTAAAGGGACTTGCCTCACAGACCGCGAGGGGAAACAGCCTCGGTTGCCGTGAGGGGAAACCTCCAGGGGTCATGAGGGACTGGCCTCAGGGATCCGGTTCTTGCAGTGTAACCTGGCCGTTGTGTTGCCCTGAAGTTTTCACCATGGTGTCGGTCACACAGGTGGAGTGCTGGCTGTGAACTGGGCTGTGCTACATGGGCACTGAGTGTAATGTGGCCAAGAACACTTTACGCTTTTTCCCTGTGTGCAAAGGCAGAAGTGTGTGAGCTGCTGCCTGTGTTGAAAGGTCTCTGCAGGAATCACTGGGTCAGTTCTGACTAGCTGAACTCTCCTTAGCCAGAGGCACAGAGAGTAATCCTGTGAGTTCTCCCTTCTAGGCACAAAAAACGAGGACAATGTGTGTGAAGTTTGCCCTCCTGGAACCTCTTCCACAGCCTACATGTCTGAGASCTGCACTCCACTGCCCTGTGGAGCAGCTCGGACTCCTTTATGGGTGAGTGAGGCTGTTGGGTCTGCATTGTGGTCTCTTCCAAACAGCAGCATCCTCTTTCCAGTGAGGCACCGAGTGTGGAATCCTGTCCCTATGTCCCACGCTTACTTGGGAGCAGCTTAACTCCACTCCTTTGTAAGCTCATTGACATGATGGATTTAGCCTTCAGCCTTTCATCCAAAATTGTCCYTGCACTGGAGGCTCTCAGGTGGGTCTAGCAGAGCTGGATCTGCAGCCATGGAGAGCAGAACACTCTTGGTACCTGGGTTTCAGCTGACACACCCCTTAGCTAGAGTAGAACAGCTGACAGCTTGCTTCTGCGGAAAAACATTTTGCATTTAAAAAGCATTAAAGCGAAGAGGTAAGAGCCAGCTCCCACTTGGATAACTCACCAAGTCAGAAAGACCTTTGGGTGGTGTGATGTGGAAAACAGGGCAACAGTTCCACTGGAAGGTTGTAACACCACAATTACTTTTCTCACATCAGACATGAGGAGCCGGACCCTTCCCCAGCTCTACCTGTGACAGTAATCAYAGCCATCCTTAGCCATGATCCTGCTGGCTGGTGCATCTGCCCTCACACATCTGGCAAAGGAGGAGAAGGACAAGTTATGTGCCYCAGAAGTATGAAGAACACGACTGTAATGAGGTAGTTTTGTAATAATATCCTGAAGAATGGCCTTTGTTCTTCWGCTGAAATTTCCCCTCACTGCTTGTTGGTGGGACTGTTTCCTTTCCTTTGCAGCAGTGCCCGAGTCAGAGATGAGTATCTCTCTATTTTTTTGGGTAATACATTAAGATCTGATTTGAGAGTGGCCCAACAGTGGTTCTTACTCTTAAAAGAGAGAAGAAAAAGCCTGGCTATTAGTGSTGGAAAGAGCAGGATTTGCTGATAAAAGCTGATAAAAGCTGACTGTTCATACTCTGTGTTTCCCTTTGACGTGTCATAAAGCATGAACAGCACGGGCAGGCTTTGATGTTAATGAGGAGAAAGGGGATCAAACAACAGCTCCTGTGCAGGAAGTTGGTGCCGACCCCAAAGAAACCAGGCCTGAATTGGATATTGTTTGAACTGTGGCAGACAATGAGGATGGTTAAAAAACCAAAGCACAACCTCTTTTTTTTTCCTAAATCATCATGAAGAGAAAGGCAGCTTGAAAATGAAAAGGAGGGTTTGCAAAGGAGTTAATGAAATAGCCCAGTGGCATCTTGTGAAGCATCAAAGTCTSAAATAGCTGAGTGATCAAGGCACTGGGGGTGTCATCAGAGGCTGGAAAGCTCTTCCCTTTTACATCCCCTTCAGGAGCAGTGGGCTGTGTGGAATGCTTGGACTTTTCTTCTTCCTCCATGGACAGTTGACACTTGGTATGCATTAATTATTCCACTATTGCTTGGTGGTGGGAAAAACGGTCTCTTTTTTTTTTTCCATTTTAAACATTCCATGTATTTAATAGACAACACAATTTCCAAATGCATTTTTGTAGAGATTTTTTAGTTTTTAGGAGTTAGGAAGATATTGCTGGGGAAAGGAATTGTGCACGTCAAGAACCATGTGGCTTTTAGTAAAGGAAGTTAATATCCTCTGTGTCCACTGTGTCTAAAAATAAAGTTTTTACTCATGGAAACACATTCTCCCTGTGAAAGATCACCCCTGGTCCTGCTGAAGGGAAGACTCTGAGTTGTGTGGCTGTTGGCTTTATCGTAAGGAAAAAGATTATTCTGGATGAGCATCCTGGTGGATGTTTTTAAGAAAGGATTTGGTGAGGATAGAGACGCTGTTTTGGATTTTTAAAAAATTGATGATGGCTTATTCTTGTTGCTGCAGTTATCTGGATCTTGAGGTATTCAGTGTTACTGTTTTACTGGGGTGAACTTTTACACAAAGAGCAGTGAAAGTAGTTCTTAAGGGAAAAGAGTTAAATATTGCTGTTGTTCAGTAAGTGTTGTCATTAGGAGGAGGAATTTATTTATATTTTAGGCAGCAGTTTCTACAAAGATGTTTTTGTAAACAAATACCTGTCCTCCAGTCCCGTAATTATGACTTCCAGTGGGTTTATTTCCAGGTGGAAGCTGCTGTAGGTGTGGAAGGGCAGCAGCAATCAGGATCAGCAATCTACCAAGTAAAAATTTTTTTTTTTTTTGCAATGTTTCATGTCTGCACCAACCGTGTGCTCGATGGAGTCTGAAACTTGCCCCTGTTGGATGTGAGTTTTGGTGTTTTAGGAGCTGGAACCGGATTTGTCACCAGGTGGCAGCATGGGAGAAGGAAAGACTTCGGATTCTTCCTTTCGGCAAACATCGGGATCTTCCTTCTTTTGCTAAGTATGTAATAAAGCTGCTCTGGTGCTTCATTGTCTACGAGTTTTAAGTAGAGCAAAACACGTCTGGGTACAGAACTTCCCCCAGGGCTGAAGCATTTTATGATTGKGGAAAAGGAACACAGTGGCCAGTAGGAAATCAGGGCCATTTCCTGGGGATTTGGAGCCTCTTCTGTGTGTGGGCACAGCACCAGGATCAGTGGGCCTGTAAGGAGMGGTTGGAGCTCTTGGCAGAGACACAAAGTGACAGCTGGGAAATCTTCTGCAGGTGGGAAATGGGATAAACTCACATGAAAAAGCAGAGTAACTCCCATGGGCTGTGATGGTCACTTGGAGTAAACCCTCCCAGGCATTATCCCTTTAACAGTCACAAGTGCCAGAACCTCTAATAGCCCACTTCCAGAGCTCGATGATTTTGCAGTCGCACAGGCAGTTACTGCCTTGCTTTCAAGTGATTTGGGTGCTAGAAAGAAAAGCATTTGCTGGAAGAAATATTTAAAATTATTAAATGCTGGAAGTTTAAAATATTCTCATTATAGTAGGATGCTTACCAAGGAAAACCCCCCAATTCCTTGCTGAATTTGCTAAAGTGATTTTTTTTCTTTTAAATTTTATTAAAAATTAATACATGTTACATTTTCAAGTGTAAATACTGAAAAATAGCCTATGGCAAAATAAAAAGGCACAGGATTAAAACCAGCTTAATTGTTTCCATGGATACATGTCTGCTATTTGGCAAAAGGTACTTTATACACTTTCTACAAGAATAAGCATCCTTTTAAATATATCTCTGAAGGGTGGGACCCTGTAATTTAACCATAAAGATGGAATTTGTACTCCTAAAATGTGATAATTGTAGTGATACCTCACTTGAAGGCGATTCTTTGGAGCAGAGGAACTCAAGTGCAGGAGGAGAGTGCGACAGGCATCTCGACATCGAGCTCACTGAGTGACATGTCACGACAAATAGCAATCTCTGACAACAAAGCAGTGATCAAAGTGCAGGGGCACAGACAGCACGAGGGTTTACACCAGCTCTAAGCTGATCTGGGGAAGAATGCACCAGAAGCTGAACCAGAACACTGAAAATGGAGCAGTGGAACGTCTCAGACAGCATTKCTGAGCCTCAGAAGGTGGAGGTGACATATTAAAATTATTATTCCTTTCTGAAAAATAGATTTGTGGTTGCTCGTTGGTTTTGTTTTCATGTAAGAATTAGTCCTTGTGACCCTGATGCAGTGTCTTAGTAACAGTCAGGATGTYGTTGGAAACAGTCGTTCTGCCCAGGAACACTCGGTGGCCTCCAGCCCAGCCCGTCAGTCCYGGGATCCCTGTGATCCCCRTGATCCCTRTGATCCCCCTGTGCTTCCCAGTGCCGCTKGGAGAGCTGAGTGCTTCCTTGGCTCTCACTGCAGCAGCTGCCCTGGCAGCCCTGGCTGAAGCTGAGCAGCAGAACACCAGGCACATCTCTGCCACGAGCTGTTTGTGGTGTCACCAGTGTCCATCCTYGRTTACCACACGCGGCATTTCCCTGCKGGGTGCATGGCTGTGCCCTTCTTACAGTGGAACACCTCAGAGAAGGCTTCAAAGTTCTGCAATGAGCCCATCACCCTAAACAAAGAGAAAGGACTTGTTTACATGGGTACAGTGCAGGGAGATGGCTCTGCTGGGAAACAGAGCCATGTCCAGAAAGTGGTTTGGAGCCTCAGAACTTGATTACAGTTCTGAATATGAGATACTTTGTGAAATACAGGTAATATGACCAATGAAATGCCAGAACAGAGTGGGTTTGTTTCTGCTCCTTCCCCTGTGGACTGGCAAATTCACCAGGTCAAGTACAGGCATGTGCTCTCCAGCAGTGTCCTACAAGCCATGGGAGAAAACCTGGAAGTCAGTCTGGATTTATCTCGTGAGTTATCAAACTCTCCTGCACTGTTGTGGTGCAAGGGGTTGAATGAAGTGAGTTGTAGGTKAGTAAATGAGGAAAACCCACCTGTACTTGAGAGGGCTGTGAACGTCTGTCTTTATGGACTGACTGGCATATTCTGGTCTGTAGGARCCACACCAAACCTGCACAGGGAAGATTCATCATTAGTGTGTCAGTATTAAAGGGAATTGATGCTGGGAATCTTCTCACTGGCTTTCCTAAGAGCCATTCCATTTTGTTATGGTGTACATTTTATAGAGAGGCAGAATAGATGCAATTATTTATTAATTAGATTTTGTTTTATCAGGTCTTGCATCAAGATCTGATGCTCTGGGACMGATCTATCAGCCCTTGATTTSACCCARGTRTTTCCTSCAACAAAGTCCYAGGGCCTGAGRCACAACYCTGAGTGTWCTCACCTGGGCAAARTTGAGGAAGAAAAGCTGTTTGTGGGACAGGTTCAGTCCAGGCAGCTTTGGCTCCTTCCCTTCCCGTTCCAGCCACTTCAAGTAGGCCTGGAAATAATCACAGATCCAACTCAGAGGAGCAGCAGGAGGTGGATTTTAAATATTGTTTTGGGKGGAGATTTTAGTCACCACATGAATGAATCAATGTGGTTCCCTTCCGTACTTGTGTAAATTTTCCCTCTCCAATTCAAACAGTTCAGAGAATTTTATGAAAAAGCTGTCAGCATAAGCACTGTTGACTTCACAGACTCTTTCTACAGGAATTTATATCTGGAAACAAAGTGTTAAGTCTCCTCTGCTGCTCTGTAGTGATGATTTTTCTCTCTTCAGGTAACTGCTCATAAAATAGSAGATAACAACCTTGCTCAATGTTAAATCCATTACCTGTTATTGTTACACATTAATTGGCCAATTTGCTTTTTTTAGGTATATTGACATGATGGAGACAAGTTAATGTGCCCTCACGCAGGTTAATTCCCAACTGTTTCTGCAGCTTCTCAGATGCTGAGACAGTCCCAAAGCACGAAACAAAAGGGAGAGCTGAGCGTAAAAATAGCTCCAGCCCCACAGAACATCCATGGATTCTGTGTGCAGGCATTTCATGTCACCCCACACAGCTCTGCCAYGTCTGTAATGGCTTTTAGAACAATCCTAACAAGGTAATTAATTGGAATGGTGTCCCTCAGGGTTGGAATTTAGATTTCTGCAAATTCAGGATGTTCTATAAACACCATACTCAAAATACCAAAGGTTAAAGGTTTTATTGTGACATCTGTTATGGTTTTTTTGTAGGGAAGAACATTCCCTGCTCACACCTGAGCTCCACCTTTGAGCTACTTCTGGGTGTAAGAATGAAGCAATCCATGGGCATGTGAGCTTCCAGATGGATGATCATTCAGAGGCTTTAGCTTTTGGAAAATGGTAATAACATTGTAATTATATTTTTTTTTTTTTAGCAGAGAATAGATGCCCTCATTGCTGGATGCCTGGTAAATTTAACTCACATGGTATTTGAGAATTACCTTATAAGCCTGTCGCACTCCTCCATTATCTGCAATATTTTCTCCTAACGTGCTTATTCCACTGACCTGTAAAAAGAATAATTTATTTACTGCATAGTCAGTAAAATCAGCCATTCTAAGAGCTAGAGGTTGAAGCACAGTCATACAACAGCTTGACATGCCTGGAGCAGCWGAGGAAACCTGTGGCTTTGTGCTGGGGTGAGAAAGGAGAGAATGGGTGTTACTCACGTTCTGCCCCCCTGCCAGCTCCCAGGTGTAGTTCCCGTACTGGTGCACCATGCACAGGGACTGCTCCTTGAAATGCAGCGCTGAGAAGTTGCTCCACCAGTCCAGCATGTTCCCATCTTTGTCAAAATTCCTGCCTGCAGGAGAACCCAAGGGAAAAAGGAAAGTTTTTGAGCAAGATTTTAAAGCAGGGATCTGCAGTCCCAGCAGTTTTACATTTCAATTCCTGCCTGCCATGAGTTTTAGCTGAAATAATAACATTTTCTCAATCATCTCCTCACCATTGTCATCGAACCCGTGAGTGATCTCATGCCCAATAACCATCCCAATCCCTCCAAAGTTCAGGGCCTGGGGCTGGTGTTTGCTGAAGAATGGGGGCTGGAGAATCCCAGCAGGAAAAACTGYAAAGACAGGGAGAAAGAAAGTAAGGTGGCTTTGTTTTTGCATCCTTGGCAGATAGATTGTTTGCTTGGTGTAAGAGTCAGGAAGGACCATAAAATATGGTCATCATGCCTCATGTGAAATTGTTTCTCTCTGGATAAATGGAAAATGACAAGTTAATAAAGGTTTAATTTAGCACATCTGCAGCTACAGTATCTCCCTGTTTGAGACCCAAGCAGCATTTACATTAAGTTTGGGTCCATAATGTTTGCTGCAGTATCTATTGTCTGTCCTGTTTAAGGTGCTCAGAATTCAGCAGAGCTCGGCAGTTTTAACCTGAGCTCCTGGGCTCCTGTGCTCCTGCATGAGGTCTGAGCTCAGGGAGCCAGGAAGGGTCTGAAGCTCTCCTGTGCTAAGAACAAGGAAGGGCAGCCCAGCAGCTCTGCAGAGCTCCCACAGCTGAGCTCTGGGAGCAGAAGTGGGTTTCTGCAGGCTGGGGTGTAATTCCAGTGCCATGTGCACAGAGCAAACTGAAAAGCTGCCCACGTAGGAGCAGGAGCAGCCCAGGACACATTGGGAGCATTCTCTGGGTGCTGGCACCAGTGCTGTCCCAGCCTTTCAAACCCAAGGCTGTTYAGTGACAGGGATAAACTACACCTGCCAAGGAGGGGGAGCTGAATATTCATCCACAAAGTGCTTGATGTGAACAACCCATCAGCCTTGCCCAGAATGCCCAGATGGGCACAGGCAGCTTTGCCTCTGATTAATTAATGCCATRGTTAATTAGTACCATGCAGCTGGCTAAAAGAGTTTAAACCTACCTATCTGGTTCCTGTTGGGGGAATAGAATGCATTGACCACTGCAGCTCCAATTATCCATCTAAAAAGAAATGTAGCACACAGTTAGTCATAATTTTTTTTAAAAGACATTTTTGAAATTTAAAGATTTTTAAAAAAAATCAAGGTATCTAGGAAAGGATTGTAAGGATTTAAGCCTTGCAGGGATTTTATAGATATACATATAYATGTATATGTATATATATGTAATATATATATTATAAGAAATRTATATATGGATATATTAAGAAATATGATTTCCTTATTAGGAGAAGGAAAAACCTTATAGCAAGAAGGGAAATCCTTTTGTAGAGATTGTATAAGGAAAGGATTAATGTAGGGAAAAAAGGATGCATTGATCACATGATACCAGGAAATACCTGTTGGCTTGTTTATGGGCACATTTCACCCCAAACACACAACATTCAAGGGGAAAAGCATTTCTCACTTTACCTTAGAATTGTTTAATTCCTTGATTATCTCCACCACAGGCATTCCCAGGTACCCAGAGCATGACTTAAACACCCCCATTGTTAAGCCAAAATTCAGATTGTGTCTGTAACTCTATCTGGAGACTCACATATCTTGGTCAACTCTCTCTCTGAGTTTTTTCAGGCTCTTTTGGGCTCCAGCTCGCAGGTTTTCCAGGATGTTTTCAAAGTAGTTGTGTTCACTGAAGTTTAACTGCAGGACAGGAGGATCCAAGTACATTGGTCAGCTGAGCAGGAAGAGGAACTCCTCGTCCCACTGAATGTCCTCTAAAGAATGTTTTGGTTGCATGGTTTCACTGAATRGTTGGCTCTTTGCACCAATTATTTATTAATATGTTCATTTTCATGTCCTTGGAATGGACAGTTGCACGGGTACAAATATCCCGGTGGCAAGAAAATAAATGCAGGTGTTTATTCTGAGGTGCACAGTCAGATATGCACAGAATACTTACATTGGCATATTCCAGGTCCAGTTTCTCATTCTGATCTTCCAAAATATAATCTGGGTAGCCAATTTGTTCTTTGATTGCCATTGCCTGGAAGAAAAGAGTTGAATGTTTCCTCTTWATTGTGGGTTTTGTTGGTGTGTTGTTGAGTTGTTTTTACTGAAGTTTCAATACTTTTTCAATAGAGAATAGTTAAAGCTGGGTTTTTTCCCTTGGTTTTGGAATGGTGCTGACAGTCTTGAGGTCAATTAAAAGTTGGAAATGTTTTTTTTTGGGGGGGATTGTGTTGTATCTGGTTGGCACGGGCTAACAAAGGATTGAAAAGAAAGGACCAAGTAATAGGATAAAAATGAACATTAAGTATTTTCCTCTTGTTTGTAGAGAAGCTAGAAATGGTGAGACTACAAATTTYTAAATATTTCATATTCTTGAGGGAATACTGAAGTTCCTTGTTGTCTCTGACCTTCTCACGAGCTTTCTCCTTGGATGCCTCGTCCATCCACTGCAACTCATCCAAAGTCTCCACGAACACTTCGCGGATCTTCTCTATTAAATCTCGGACCTAAAAGAGAGCCAGGGAGGCTTTCATCATTCACATGCCATTTTCCCAGGCACAGMTAAGGGGTGAAAAACTTCCTGCTGGAAGGTGCTGTCCCCAAATTCTGTGCTCCAAACCATGGATGCTGAGCATTTAAAAAGGCATTACAAATGAGTTCTTGCACTTTCTTGGCTGGTGGATAACTTTCCCAGASAGAAAGCAGGGAGGGAATGGGCACYGTGGGCATTGTGGATGTACAGTAGTATGAAGGGTAAACTACATACCATCCTCTTGCTCTCACCAGCAAAAGTCTCCCGGACATACATGGCTCCCACCGCGTTCTCCATGTTGTTGTTGACGTAACTCACGCACTCCCTCCAGCGCGCCTCCTCCAGCGTCGTCCCGTACAGGGCCTGCAGCACCAAAACCCGGTGTTAACTCTGTCCCTGCAGCTCTGCCAAACCACTGCCTCAAGGGCAGCTGAACCCAAAGGCTTCCCTGCTGGGGCTGGGTTGTTTTGGGGATTGCTTGTTGTAATCACACAATCACAGAAATGGTTTGGGTTGGGAGGAAGCTTAAAGTCCATCTTTTCCAACCCTTGTGCTGACCAGACTGGTGGCAGCTGTGCYCTCCTCTTTAGGGAGAGAGGAAATACCTTCCTGTAGCTGGCCCGAGCGTCCTTGAAGCGCCGGCTCAAGCTGCTGACCCGGTCGATCACCAGCCGCCAGATGAGGTAGTTCTGGATGGTGCTGTGTGGGAGAACAAAGCTGAGCTTAATTCCCTATAAAARCCAGCTCTGGTGCAGGCAGGCAGAGGGGAATTTCAGTGGATGGAGATAAGGAAGGAAATCATTGCTGCCAGTCCTGGGTTTCAGAGCCTCTGCAGGTGACAGYTCTTATTTAACTGCAGAGTCATCCAGCCTGATGACTGAGCTGTCATGTCTGTTCTGAGATTAATTTMTTATTTTTCTTCCTTCCAGAATGTAACAAGAGCTAAGCCTGTCATGTATATTTTTTTCTTCCCAATTACCCTTTTCTAAGCAAGCAGTGAAACACCTTGTAATGCAGCACTTGGACTTTAAAACCCCCAGAGGCATTTCCTGTATTTTATAGGGGTGTCATTTCTCAGAAATAGCAAGGGGGTCCGATAATGGACATTTTTGCAATTCTTCTGTGACACTGGTCCTGCGTATTCTCCAGTTTCTTTACCTGGCTGAGTATTTGGAGATAATTGCTTTCAGCTCTTGCAGATAAGGCATCCCATACACAACCACCTCTTCCTCTGGGTCCACCTGAACATTTACTGAAGACATGACACCTTGGATGAAGAAGGTCCAGTTAAATTCCTAGGCAGACAGAGAGACATTYYAATGTTTAAGTGCCTCAGTAACTTTTGACAGTCTTCTGACCTTGAATGTAGCTGTTCAGTAGGATGAAGCTTTTTAAACAACTCTGAAGACAAARTTAAAGATGGGAATGATTTTATACCTCTTTGTTGAAGCACTGATAAATTCACAGAGGCATTTCCAACTGGCATGGAATTAAGAGACCTGAAGTAYGAGACTGCTCGTGAAACACTTACATTGAATGCAAACTTTTCYTGCAGCTCTGCTAAGGTCATTTTGTTGTACAACAAGGTGACATCGTGCCTTTCCTCTGCTGGGGTGGTGGCCTGAAGACATTCACAAGGTTATTACTGGAATCAACTGGCAGAAATGTCAAAACTGAAATCACATGTGCACACATACACACTCCAATAATGTGCAAATAACCACATTTTTTGAGAAAAAGAAAATCATTTGGTTGTGCCCTGCTTCCAAAAATTCAGTAGAGGAACTTGAATCTCCCCTATTCAATAATATCYCAGGGATKTGTTGAGCCAAGTGGGTCYCTCTGTCCTCTTTAGAAGGRAAGGCTTCTCTGGGGGATTTTTAGSGTGCTGTAGATTATTAAGGATGCCAGGGAGCCYGCCCTGGTCTTAGCCCAGTGTATGGTGAGCAGAAGGTACATGATCCTGCTTTACAAGAGYTCCAAATAGAAATCAGGCTGGGACTGGAGCAGCACACAGCAGTGTACACAGCAGGCAGAATTAYAGGCACAGAGGCTCTGATTTTGGGCTGTTAGTGACACAAAGATTCTTATTCTCCCATTTTTTTCTGGGTTGTGGGTTTTCTGCAGTGTTGAGAACTGCAGCACAAACCAGCAAGAGAGTTGTTCCCCTCACCCCTAGGCCCCACAGCATCCTGAGGAGATCTTGACCTCTCTACTCACATTTGCAATCTCTGTTTCAAACTCCATGACTTTTGCCATTTCCTCCTGGACAAAGGAATCATCTTTGGTCACGTTCTTGTCTTCCCGGATCATTTTGGCGATGGTGATCATGAACTGCAGATAAGCTTCTCTCACCTGCACACACACAGAATGTGTAGAACAGGTTTGCTGTTTATCATTTCATAGAATCCCAGACTGGTTGGGGGTTGAAAGGGCATCAAAGCACATCCAGTGCCACCCTGGCCAAGGGCAGGGACACCTTCCACTGTCTCAGGGTGCTCCAAACCCTGTCCAGCCTGGCCTTGGACATTTCCAGGGATCCAGGGGCAGCCACAGCTTCTCTGGACACCCTGTGCCAGGGCCTCCCCACCCTCACAGGGAAGGATTTCTTCCCRATATCCAAACTAAACCTCTGTCTGTCAATTTGAACTCATTCCCCTTTGTCCTGTCACTCCAGGCCCTTGTGAACAGTCTCTCTTTACTATTTTTGTAGTCCATCTTCACATTTCTCATTCAGCAAGCTGTTTTCTTTGTCCTGAAAACCTTGCAGGRCACTTGCCAGCCACAAAACACACTTTCTGCTACCCTGTGCCRTCCATCCCTGGCATTCTGAGCTAGAATTACTGCTTGGGCTCTGTGCTTTGAGATCCTCTATGGGAACAACGATCCCTAATAGCCAAAATTCCAGGGTAAACAGGGAAGGGTTGAGTTCCCTGAAAGTAATCTCATCAATCTTCTCAAGTCTGGTTTTAGTGCCTGAAAGGAAAGCTCTGTTTCAGGCAGTTCCTGGTGACATCTTTGTTTTATTGCTGATGGGAGCCTCTGACTGATTTCTGCATCAGAACAGGCCTTGAAAAGACATTTGGTGGATGAGGGAATACTGATCTCTGATACAGGAAAACATGAAGTTACCTGTTCTTGTCCCATGCTTTTCTTCCTCCAGAGACCTTGGAGGCCAAATAAACACAGCAACTSTGGGGAAACTAAGCCTGGGCACTTAGAGATGATGATTTGTGGTTTTAGGCTGAATGCTGAGCTTTAATCAGGCCAGACTCCCCCAGGCCTCAGGAGGAGTTTTGCCAAAAGACGCTGGACTAAGCACAGAGGGAGTTTGGGTCATCRGAGTTGGGCTCATTGTCTGGGGGCAGCGAGCTGGTAAATACAAACAAAAAGAGGTTGTGTCTCCTCCTTGGTCATTAGGATTAAAAGCACAGCCTCAGCCCCCCTGCTTTACGCCTTCAAATTAAATCTGTATCGAGCAGAACTGGTTTTCTTTTGCTAATTTAGGATGGTGTCTGCACTCTACCTGATTTCCTACCTCCTCCAAGTCAGTCTATGTCTGCCCTTCATGCCCCGATGCATAAATATCCTTTTTTTTTTCTGCTCTGAGTGCTGCTGTGGAGGCAATGCTCGCAGGGGAGATTCGTGGGTCAGCAGCTCTCYGTATTTCCCAGCACAACTTCCTGGAGATTGGTTCATCCCAGGAGCTCCTAAAGATGCCCAGAAGGTGTAGGGACAATCCCCTCCAAACCTCCAGGGCTATATTTTAGCTATATTAATACCTAAATTATAGTCAAATATGCTGTCGGGAGAAGAAAACTCTTCCCACTGATGTTTTCATCTGCCTTTACAGCCACGAGACAAAAGAGTCTCAAATGCTGATTGTTGTCCCTCTGTATTCCCTTCCATTCTTGTTAGGAAAATTGGTTTGATGTTGGGCTGCAAATACTCTTTGTTAGCAAGGCATAATTGAGGGAAATAAAATGTACTAAAGCAGTATTTTCATCTTGGAAAYGGATAAATTATCTGGCTCTGTTTGCAACAGCTTTCTGTGTATTTACAGGAACAGTGTTTTTGCAGAATCAGTGGTTTTGCCCTGAGCTTTGGCAGAGAAAAGCAGCTAGAAAATAATCTCTCACAATTTCGTGTAATTTTGGGGGAAGGGGAGAATAAATGGCAGCAGATTCTTACTTGCTGAGCATCAGTGATTCAGAGGAAGATAGAAGCAAATCCCCTGCGCTGAAAATGTGAAGCTGTCCTTCAAAATGAGAGACTGTCTAAGCTATAAAACAGGATTTTATTTTCCCATAACCTACTTCATGAGCTGGCTCGGTATTTACAGAGTTGTTCAGTCTTTCTGAAAACTTTACAAAATGTTGGTTTAATTAGGAAAAATGTAGCAACGAATGTCACAGTCTAATTCTGATTGTTACATGCCATGRAAATTCATATATTGGGGTTTTCCAAAGCATGGGGAGAAATCATCAAGTGTTTTAGTGGCACATAATAAAAAATTGCAATGAATACTCACTCTTTGATAGTTACCCCCATTGAAGTAGTAGTCCCTGGATGGCATTCCCAAGCTTGGCTGGTCAATCTGAAGGAAAATTTCTCTGGTTAGTGATGGTCAGGAACTGGRGCTGCCCAAAGGAATCCTTGCAAGGCAGCAGGAAATGCTCTGTGTGCCATCCTGTCAGTGCTGCAATGACACCATTGCCAAACACTCGCAGAATTTTGGCTCTTTCTTATCTGGGGGCAGGTGGAAGGTCAACTCTTGTCTCTGGGTTTCCAGGTAAGGACAGGATTAGTGGATCTTAGTGTGGGTTATTTAATCTTATTAAAATCTTTCTGTAATCATGGAGATCCAAGAATAAATTTCAGTAACTTTTCTAAGTTGCTTGACTTAAAGGCCTCCYGCACAACCATTCACAAACAAACTCTGCAATATTCTTTACATATTCCAAACCCATGGYTTCCTGTTATATATTAAACCTCACCATCATTTTTGTAAGTCACAGGAATTAATAGCCCTTAAATACTGTAAATCAGCAGAGTTCCATTGATTTTTATTTCTTTTGCTGAAACAAAAATTATGCTGCCATAAAACATTCCCCTACACATCTTTGATTTGCCACTTGGGGTASAGAACTGTTGCCTGCATTTTGCCAATGTTGTTCTATGGGAAGCTCATCTCTCTGCAGCATCAATATTTATCCATTATGATTCTGGCATAGAAATAATTCCCTGTAATTTTTTTTCTTACATAAATGATGTGCCTGCTGGAATCCCGGTCATCATTCCACACGAACATGTCGATGAGGACACGTTTGTTAAACCTGGAGTTCATTATGGAAAGGGTTTCCTCCATGCTCCAGCTTGGCTCTGGGAGATAAAAGGGAAAACAGACATCATTTCTCAATCTGTGTCAGACTGATTGAAGTTGTGCAGTTCACAAGCTGGCTGCTGAAATTGTTTTGGATCTATTTAAACAGATCAATGAGTGTTAAATGTGTTATATCCTGGCTTCTGTTCATGAAGGAAAACTGAAAATGGAGGWTTTAATTTCCCCAGTGCAGTAAATAATTCTGAGTGTGCATTGCTGAGCCCTTCCAGGGTTACCTTTGGTTTTATTCCAGTCTGCAGAAGCCACTGGCCAATCTCCAACCATACTCAAGGCCTCCAGCAATGGCAAGGAATCTCGTTGTTCTATAAGACCTGGGGGAGGAAAACCAAATTCTATATTGTCTTCATAGAAAAAAAAAAACCAACCTAGGAAAAATAGGTAATGGGCTTAACAGCTTAAATTTGCAACTGAATTTATCATAACAAAAAACAAGAGAGGTCATGAAACCATCCTACATCAGTCTGCAGAAAAGGAATGAAAATTCTGTGACKCCAGCACTGATTTGGGCTGAATTGGTTTGGGAAGAATGAGCTGGGCCAGGTTTTGCCTTCTGAAAGGAAGGAAGGCTTTGCTTCCACACCAGGGTGGGTACCCAGCATCCATCCTTTCCACATCCCAAAGGGTGGATCCCATCCCTCTGCAGATGAGTTTTCCAGGCAAGGCCCCATGGATTAGACAGATATTGATGGGATTTTGCTCCACAGAACATTGGTGCTTCTGTACACCTGGAACTGAACAAGGTGAATGTGAAAATGAAAACATCAGACTCACTCTCATTCATGCAGGACTTGTAAAGGATTTTTGCTTTCTGAAATGCTTCTCTGTCCCCTGGATCTGAAGTCTCCAGCACACCTGGGGAAGGAACCATTGCTGTGAGATTTTTGCCCTGGGATCTTTGATAATTTTACTGAAATCCTTGAGGATTCAGGGCTGTGATGAGCCCTTGTGGGCTGCAGTCACTGTGAGATCAGAGAGCTCTTTGTGCTACTCATGGAAAAAGCATCAGGAGAGAGGACCTGCAGGCAGCTGGCCCTGCTCCTTTTGGAGTTCATACCAATCACCTATGGCTGGTTTTAGTGGGAACAGGATGTCCCCACAAAATGAGTGTAGCAAGAGATGTARAGATTAAAAGACCAGGGAGARAAAAAAATCCCAAATGAGAAAATMATCCCGATCAAGGCTTCTCTTTGAGTTTATTTCTCTGAATCRCAGTCAGTGACCTTTGAAACTAAACACAGGTGCCTGAGGATGGAGTAGCCTCATCCTACCTTTCAGGATGATCTCCAGCTCGTCTCTGAGGATGTCRAAGATGCTGTATCTGGAGCTGGTCTCTGGGATCACGTGCCGGTTCAGCCAGCCCCCACAGGCGTACTGGTAGAAATCCTTGCAAGGGTCAGCTGTGGGGTCCATGTTCTGGATAATTCTGGCAGCTGGGCATCAAAATTGGAGAGCTGAATTGCACAGACTGCCCAGGAATCTCTGAGACTGCTGAACACTGTCAAGGGGCTGCTTGGCAAGACCCATTCCCAAGTATTATGATGTTAAAAATCCTATTTTCTKCTTAAAAGTGGATCTGAATGGCAGAAGAGCTGTCCCAGAGCASGAGGCCTTGCAGGGAAGAGCTCCCAATGCTGCCCTGGCCTCCAGTTTGGGCACTGCCCAAGAAACCAGTGCTTTCTCTGCTGGAATCTCACCTCTCCTGAGGTGCAGATGCCAAAAATAAGAAGATGAGTGCCCCATGAGAAAGAAAATTCAGTCTAAAGGGCATTTTAAAGATTGTGTTGGTCAATCCCTGTCCTTGTGGCTCAGAGCCCGAGAGCTGTTGACCACCCTGGAATCTTCCTGTTCTACTCCCTTATTAATGATATTCCTCACCCAAGGGGAAATATCATTCCTTTTCATCTACTTCAACCTTCAACTCTGAATTATCCCTTACTCAGGCTCAGTAAAAACCCACAAAACCTCCCCTCTGCACCCGGAACCCACAATAACCCCATTACCTGCTGTCACACAGCCAGGGCTGGTGCAGATGTTGCCCGAGTTGGTGCCATAGTAGGAGCCTGCGGGGGAGAGGAGGAGGAAAGCAGATGGAATTATTTATTTTGGAAAGAAATCACTGCTGAAGGAGCCCAGTCTTGGTGACAGCTCTGCTCGGTTTGGGAGCAGGAGAGAGAAACGTCGGTGCCACTCAAAGACGTCAAATGACAACCGTGAAGAAATCTGAAGAAATTTGGGGAAAATTTATTGGCAGSAGCTCTGCAACAGTCTTGGCAGTGAGTTTTATCTCTCCTGGAAGGAGAATGAGGCCATMTTTCCTACCTGCTAGCTGCCCCCACAATCTCCCTGACACAAGCTGAAAGCACAGGATCCTTTTTTAGACAATTGAAGATGCTCTGAGCATCTCCAAAATCACTGAGACTGAGAGGGTTAAACAGGGGGCAAAAACCCCAGAGCTGGGTTACTGCTCCCACGCTGCTTTGAGTCACCAAGATCAAATTTAAGAGAAGAAATGACTTTTATTTCTCCAGGTTTGTGTGTTGGGGAGGGAGACTGGTCACTGACTTATCTCCAATTTCACGTGGCCTTTAAGGCTGATCCTTGCTGCTCATCAGAGAGGTTCTCCCTRATCTGGAATTTTCAGGGCTGCTGGAATAGAAATAAGGAGACTGTGGACCTGGGATCAGATTTGTTCTGCCTTGAGATAAGCATGGAAAAGGCCAGTAAAGTCCTGATCTTGGCTATTTGATTTTTGAGTTTTTAGTCTTGCTTTGTGAAATCCTWCCAGTGCAGGATATCCACAGAAAGCCTGTGCACGGCTCATTTTTGATGCTGAGGACTCAAGTGGATGTCCTTGTGATGCTGGGCAGGTTCCTGCCATGTGCTGCTCCCTGCAGAGCTGCGATGGGAGAGATCTAAACCCCCCCTTGGCCCTGGGAGAAGGAAATTCATTTTTCTCGTTTAATTTCCCATTTGAGAAATGGGATGTCTTGGTTTCCAGCCTCGGTATCCACTTATATTAAATAGGCAACTATGTTGTTCCACACTAAAAGACAAAATCTTGATAATTTCCAGCAGAATTGCACATTTTTAAAGCCTTGTTTTTGGTCCTTGTTTGCAGAAAAGAGTTACAAAAAAAAACCCTTTCAATGCAAGTAAGTGCTTTACATGAGAGCAAACAAGATTACAGTAATTCAGAGAGAAATCAAACAGTGGGGGAGAAAAGAGGGCTTTGAAGTTCATCAGTGGAAACGCCATAAAAAGCCCCCACTGTGCTGGGGAATGCTCAGAGTTCCGCTGAGCGTGGCCGTGCTGGGTGGGAGCACATCTGCAGAGAAAAGCTGCRTGTCCTGCCCTGCCTGGGGTCTGGCAACCTGAGCAGAGGAGCAGAAAAATATGTGAAACAATAGGAAGCTTCATGTTGATGGTTATTTATTTTTATTTTCAGTGGTTGTTTCAGCRTTTGATGGGATTTTTTTAATGCTCGATGATGCTAAACCAAATGTTTGGGGCTTCTTAAACTCYCTCGTAATGAAACAATTGGCAAAATCCAACAGAGCCCAGGGTATTTCCAAAGGGGGAAAATAAAATACTTGGAGGAAAAGAAATGAGCAGCTCAAGGGCAAATGGAAATTCTCCATAAAGGAGCAAGAGCAAAGAGCAAGGTGAGAAAGAAGTAATTGTACAGCGAGAATGTTGTGTTTGTGTCTGTTTCCCGGAGATCAGGCAGGACTCAGAAAGCCTATTTTTCTTCTATTTATTTATTTATTGATTGATTGATTTTAAAATCAAAGCTTCTTTCTTTAATAAAACCTGACAATGTCTCACTTCAATTTCTGGAACTGCCCTCCCTTCCCTGAGCCCTTGTGATTGTGCTGCTGTAACTGAGCAGGATGGGCAGGGCAGCCTGAGCTGCTTTGGAATTCAAGGGCACCCTCAGGGCCCTGAAACTCTGCCCCAAAACCAGATCATGGGAAATGGCTGGGGCAGAGCTCTCAGTTTACCTCGCAAAGTGTCCCCTTTGTTTCTCCATAAATTCTGTTCTTTATTCCTCAGAACCTTTCCTGCCACTGAACCTGGCTCTGGGTATGACCAGCACGGCCTTGATTGGCTTTACAAGGTCACATCTCTGCTCACTTGGCTGCAGCTTTGTCACCTGTACCTTCCAAAAATCAGAAATGAATTTAAAATGCACCTGCACCTTCCAAAAATCAGAAATGAATTCAAAATGTACCTTCCAAAAAGTAGAAATGAACTGAAAATGCACCTGCACCTTCCAAAAACCAGAAATGAATTTAAAATGTACCTTCCAAAAAGTAGAAATGAACTGAAAATGCACCTGCACCTTCCAAAAAGTAGAAATGGATTTCAAATGCACCTTCACCTTCTAAAAACCAGAAATTAATTTAAAATGCACCTTCACCTTCCAAAAAGTAGAAATGAACTGAAAATGCATCTTCATTCTCAGCTGCACAACTCTGCCCTTCATTTTCTCAAACTGCTTGTCTAAAAGAGCAGCCCAAGTTTTCAGTAGAAACACAGATATTTCTCCTTGGTTTATTTATTTTTATTTCTTTATTTTCCTCCCTGGTTAGTTGAGTGCAGTGATTGAGAGGCTCCTACTTTGACATTTATTTCAGTCTGATCCAGCAGCAGCAGAAGAGGATTGATCAGGGAAGAGAAGCTTTAATGGAGATAAATGAAATGACCTGAGCTGGGGGACTGCTCCAAATGGAAGAAAATGAGGGAAATTACGCAGTCCAGGTGGGAACTGCTCACATGAGAGCTGGGACATCCTTCTGACTCTCTGGGTTCGCTGTAGAGTGGTTTTTTTTGTCTTAATTTGGCCTCACAAGAAGCCACTGAGCCCTGCCACATTCCCTGGGCAGCAGGAGGTGGGAATGACCTGTGGGATCGAATTATGGGATCAAACTGTGGGATCCACTTGTGGGATTGACTTGTGGGATTGACTTATGGGATCAACTTGTGGGATTGACTTGTGGGATCGACTTATGGGATTAACTTGTGGGATCGACTTGTGGGATTGAATTGTGGGATTGAATTGTGGGATTGAATTGTAGGATTGACTTATGGGATCGACTTGTGGGATTGACTTGTAGGATACATATGTGGGATCGACTTGTGGGATACCCTTGTGGGATTCACTTGTAGGATCTCTGGATGCTCCCCTTCAGCAGCCAACCCTTTTCAAACCCAAGCTGCTTTTCCAGGCCATTCCTAAAACTCCTATTTTAGGGAACAWAAGCCCAGCCTTGTGCAGGGCTCTGGAGGACACAGCTTGTGCCTGGAGTGCTCGGAGCGGCGCAGATGGCCGGGGATGGCACACGTGGGGACAATTAGAGCCACAGTTGTCACCAGGCGCTCACGTGGGAGCTTTTACCTCTCAGCACCTTTCCTGTATGTCAGCTCTGCTCTGCAGAAGTGCTGCTGGCACTGCCAGCTCTCCTCGTTGCCTTTAAAGCAGCGATTTGCCCGCAGCAAACAACGCGAGYGCCAAATTTGGGTTTTCTTTGTCASAGAAACCTGTGCYGGRTGTCAGCGTCTCCAAAAGGAGTGCAGAATATAAATATTCCATTTCATTCCACCTTCACTAGGATTTCTCACCCCTAAGCATRGCTGAGCAGGATTTTTTGTTGGGATCAGGAAATTGTGTGTTTGTTTTTTGCCTGTTTTGCAGCCCTACATGGCTTCACTCCCCATTAATGCTCTGCATTCATGGAGCTCGATCTGACTCTGACCAAGGAGAGTCTTGCCACCCAAATGCCATCATGACTTGTGGGTCAGCTGCCACTTTTTGAGATCCTCCATCTCCCCTGATTGCTCCTCGTTAATGAAGGTCCCTGACGTCAGAGCACGACTGGGCACCGGCGAGGAGAGGAGCCAGAGCTTGGCCCCAGCCTTGGCTCGGTTTAGGTGCTGCTACTGCTCACCACCTCCTGGAAATCTGTTATCCAGCTGCACAGCAAGCACATTCAGGAGAAAAATATGGGGGTTCTTTTGGAAATCCACCCCCAGGACAAGGTGCAGCTTGGTTTGTGTTTCTGTTTGTTTGAAGCTGCCTAAGGGGACAGAGCAGAGCTTGACCTTGAGCTTCCTGACAACCTGGGGCGGGGGGTTCAGACACCAAAATATCCATGGATTTCCTCCTGAGAAGGCAAMTTGGGAGCCTGAAAACCAATCAAACAACCAGACATCACAGGAGCAGCAATTAGGTGAGGCTGGRAGTTGTTTGAAGTTGCCTGGAGGAGCTGCTGAGTGATTTGATGTGTCAGCTACAGCAGTGTGGAGATGTTCCTGRGGCTGTGACCTTTCCAGCGAGTGATGAGCTTTGGATTCAGGAAATGCYCAGAGGGAGCTGTGAAAAGGCTGCTGAGATGGGGGTGAGGGTGTGAGGAAAGGATTGGGAGCAGTCTTGTCTGCTTCCCTTGCTGGGATCACCCAAAAATCACTTTATTCTTCCTATTTTTCCCTTTCGCTTCCTTAGACAGGAATTATTTTAGCTCTGAAAATTTCCTTGGATGTCAAAATTCCCCAAATTACATCCAGAACTCTGTAACTACACTGCTGTGAGAGTCTGAGTTTTTGTTGGCTGGGAGTAGAGATAAAGATCCCAGTCAGCATTAACAGAACTCCAGGAATTATTGCTGTACCCACAGGCCTGTTCCATGCACCACAGTGCTCTTCTGAAGGATATACATGAGCAGAAAAATATTCTCTCTGAACCACAAAGCCTAAACATGCCTTTATGAATTAAAAAAAAAAAAGAGAATGTGAGGCAGGACAGGCAATGCTTTAATTTTCTAATTTCATTCCTAATTACGAGGTAAACAAAATTATTTTTAGAGGCCTGGGTAGTGTGGTTCTCATCAAGGATGTACCAAGTTGATGTGAGAAATCTGAATCTGCTCGAAGTGAGCAATCCAGTGTTCAAAAAGTAACATTTCAGTGACATTAGAAATCAAAGATTCCTGGGATAACCATGTTGGTTCTATCACACAAATTCTGCTCAGCCTCATTGTTTTTTTTTCTTGTTCTGTGGGGTTTATGTGACAGAACTTGGAGCCAGAGGTGCTTTTCCCTTGGGGAGTCTGGGATTTGAGGCTTTTGGCTGAGCATTTTGGGAATGGCCTGAAGTGTGACAGCAAAACAGAGCCAAGGGGGGCATTGGGACAGAACTTTTCAAGAGAAAAAGAGAGAAAACGAGAGAAAACGAGAGAAAAAGAGAGAAAAAGAGAGAAAAAGAGAGAAAAAGAGAGAAAAAGAGATGTTTTTGCTGCCAGAACAGCCTGAAGAGCTCTTGCTGTCTCAGTTCTGGACCCTGCTCAGTAAGGCTGAAGTTCCTGCTGCTCTTTTCCCACCTGGAATTCCCTAAATTCCCTCGGGGCTGCTCCAGTTTTGATGGGGACAGAGGAACCAAGGGCTCCAGGGCAGAGCTGAACACACCTGGTGGGTGTGAGGGGCCAGCCCAGGGTGGGCAGAACATCAGCTCTGAGCTCAGGGCTCCATCTGGGAAACAATTCCAGGGGAAGTTGAATTGCAGACAGGAGCCTGCAAAAATATTGAGGTTTTAGAGCTGCTTTCTCACAGAGAAACCTTCCTTAAAGAAATGTAGTGAGCACAAACTCTGGATTTGGATGAGACCACACTTGGGCAAATATTATAAATACCTGAATTCTGGGTTGTCTGCAGCAAACAGAGATGCAAAGCAGAATTCTCCAATCCTTTCTGCATGCAGACAGCAAAATCCTGCCTAGCTCAGTGTTTGATACAGAAACTCCTCCTTTAGGACCAGGCTCTGGGGAATTTCTTTCCTCTCAACCCCTGGGTTGACAGAATAAACTTTCTGATGAATTTTATGAACGCCAAACACTCAGATTTTACTTCTGGTAGCAAAAGGAGCAAACAATGAGAAGGCTTTTTTCATGAATTATTGCTCAGAATTGTGCARCGTTTCACTCACAGGTGCTGAAAATGCAGCAGAGACAGCATTGAGGAGGCAGCACAGCCTTGCTCCAGTTTTGCCATTCCTGCTTTAATTTTATCCTCCTGGTGTTTTAACTCAGATCCCAATCCAAGAAGCTTTAATGGAAGTGACAAACACGAGGCAGAGCTGCTCCCAAACATTTGATGCTTCACAGGGTTTTAAAGTGGGACTTTGCACTTGGTGTGCCAGTGGGAAAACTTGGGTTTTAGGCAGCGTGCTCTGCAGTTAAAATATTTAGGCAAAACACTTCAAAATGACGTGCCTCAATGTCAGGTTTCTGGCAAGATATTTGCATTCAAGTCACTGAAGCAAATCACACTTAGAGATCCAACTGCCTGATGAAATATTTTAAAAGTCTCCTTTTCCTCAGCAGCAAGTGGCTTTTTTTTTTTTTTTTTTTTTTTTTTTTTTTTTTTTTTTTTTTTTTNAAGCTTTCACATTGTAATAAGCAATTTCCCCTTCAGGGGGATTGTTTTCAGAAGTGTTTTAAAGCAGCTGTTGTTTTAAAAACCCCTGACAATGATGAATCTTGGCGTGTGCTTGTATGAAATAAGGAAATGTCAGTCCTCACACACAGACACACACACACCTTCCCTCTAAAACAGCGCATCAGCTTCGTCAAAACAGCCCCGAATTCAATAAAATGCATAGAACTAAATAAAAACATAGAATCTTACAGAGCATAATTCAAAAAAACTGAGTAAAACCAACCCAATCTCTGAGCTGGGAGCAAGGCAGAGAGAGCCCAGTCCCTCATAGAGTTGACCTCACGGTCTCCCTGTATTTTTGTTTTCATTTAGCTCTGCGAAAAAAGGACTTTGTCTGATTTTTGCTGAGGGAAGAGGAGGATTWTTCCCGTGTTCTTACCTCTGCTGCTGGCATACAGGATCACCAGGGCGACGGCAGCACAAGTCATGAGGAGCAGCAGGACAGCCAGCCCGATGGCCACAAAGCTCCAGGGTTTCTTCCCGGATTTGGTCGATTTTTCCACGATATCCATCTGACTTTCTGATTTCCCCATTATCGTAACTCTAAATCGGGGAGGGCGAGAAAGGGTTAACAGCGCGGCTTCATCAGTACGGGGAGAAACGCAGGAAAAAAACAGGAGAAAAAAAAAAAAAAAGGAAAGCAGAATAAAAGCGAGGAGGGAAAGAAAACTTCCGAATGATTACATGTATTTGTCCATTTGATCGTCCACAGATTTGCCGAGCTCGTTCTCCATCTCCCGTTGCTGCGTGTCCGCGCTCGGGGCGGGGGGCTGCGCTGCCCCGGGCTCGCCGTGTGCGGTGTCACAACTTCAGGAGCCTCTTTGGGAAGTACGGAAAAGTCTCATGACCAGGTTGGGCAACTCCTTTCTCCCAAACACACGAGGAAAGGGGGTGGGAACCAGGGGAAACTGGCGCTTTCCACTCCCCGCTTCCAAAGAATTTCCTCGGAGCGGCTCCGCGGGGCTCCGTTAACGGGAGCGGCTCCGYGGGTGAAGGATGCGCACAGAGAGCGGCTCCCGGGACACGGCGCAGCTCCGAGGCTTCTCCGAGCCATACTCAGGGTTGGGAGCTCAGCCCTGAGCCATTCCCAGCTCCAGGGAGATGCTCCCGATCCGCCGGGGGAGGARGGGAGGGGATGGGATGGGTTGGGATGGGTTGGGATGGGTTRGGATGGGATGGGCTGGAGCCGCTCCGCGCCTCCGCTGCGGTTCTCCCGAGCTGTTTGCCGGGATTCTGTGATCCCTGAAATGCCAGCCGGACATTCGGCCTCGCAGGACAGGGGGACACCTGCGGGAAACTCTGGATTCCCCGAGCGCCGGCAGTTTGGGGTGGGATGGATGGGAGAAGTGTGTGCGGACAGGCTGAGTTACAGCTCGGTGCAGGCAGCGACACAATTCCTTCATGGAAATCTGCTGGGAACGACCGGGAAAAGCAGAGAAAACAAGGRCAGGGTGGGCGTGTGATCTCCTTTGGGTTTGTTTTTGGGTTTTAGTCAGTTCCCAGGTCGGCGCTGGGGGCGTTTCTCACGGCTGTAACTCGCCGCCGGATTCACGCTGTAGAAACGCTCAGGTTGTGCCTTTGCCCTCCGAGTTTTGGGTGAGTTCAGGAGGAGGCGCCGAGGRCAGAGCAGGGATTCCTCTGAGCCAGCCCTGTTCGCTGCGAAGGGACACACACTGTTCCAAGAATGGGGAACAATCAACACCAGTTCCTCCTGCCAGGATCCCAAGTCTCTCCCAGTCAGCATTCGGCCTCAAAATCCCTGGAAAATTTCCCCCCCCCCCTTTTTTTTTTTTTTTTAATTTTTTTTTCTTCCAGGGTCATGTTATCTCATGCTTCTGCCAAGTGTGGAGGCAGCAATTCTGATGGCACCAGCGGAGGAGGAGCAGGAGAAGGCAGGGATGTAAAATGCACCCGAGCACGTGCAGATCCGGGGTGTCCATATGGGAAAAATARCTGCAGAAGGCAGGGTCACTTTTAAGGACAAATCTATACATTTAATTAGGATTTAAGTGATCTCTCATTTCTGTTTGCAGRAATTTCTACAGCTTGCAGAGATTATTTTCCTGTGTTTATGTGAATCTTCCTTGTTGCTGAGTAGTTTTACTCTTACTTTACAACAGAGCTGGCTCTGARGAGGATCTACCTGGTTGAGGTTCATAACTCTGCAATAGGCAGGTGCCTCACAGGACTTAATGTGGTTATTTTGTGGATTTAATGTGATTTTTCTTGTACATTTAATATATTTATTTTTATACCATGGCTATAAGACACTGCAGAATATTATCTTGCCCATTTTGGGGGTAGAGAATCAAGCTGCCAAGAATCCAAGAGCTTTATTCCTTAAAAAAACCCCAAAACCCAACTCAAACAAACAACCCAACCAAACCCAAAAAAACCCCTAATTTTCTGTGTGAGGAACAGCAGCAACTGTAAAGGACATATTTGCAGAATCATTAATTTTGCTTGTCTTGAGCAACTTTGTGTGGTCACTGGAATGGAGCAATCCATCATCCTGACAGTGCAGCAAGGTCCCCGTTCTGGTCGCTGCTTCGATGGGGACAAACCAATTTTGATTTTTGACAGCCTCAGGATCACCTTGGAGCCTCTGTGGCAAAGGCAACTCCTTGCTGCAAAGTGGGATGGGGTTGTTCTGTTATTTATTTTCTCCTCAATCTCACATTCAATTCAATTATTCATGATTTAATGGCTGCCTGCAGAAATTCCCATCTGCTGCTCCACTCCTCCATCCATTAGAGCTCCTTATTTTACAAAGTTTTAAAAGCTTAATCCCTCTTTGCAACCCTGGGAAGGTGAACTTCGATTTGGGGATTCCTTCTTCCAAAAATCCAGGAACAGTGGGGGTTTTCAGTTCTTGGAAAACATCCTCTTTCCCCAAAGCAATGTAGATGCAAACCACGTGAAGCAATGAGGCATTTGCTGTTTGGGTTGGGACACCTTGAAAGGCTTTTTTTTTCCCTTTTTTGCTTACTCTGAAACTTTGCAGAGGAGGTTCTCCTGTTACTGGAATTTGGATGTGCAAAGAGCTCACAGTGGCAGCTCAAAAAATCAGAGATTTTCACCCTTAGATCCTGCAGGGATGGGGTTACAGCTCAAAAAAAGCACCTCAAATCAGAGATTTTCACCTTTGGACCCTGCAGGGATGGGGTTACAGCTGGAAAAATCAGAGATTTTCACTCTTGGGTCCTGCAGTGATGGGGTTACAGCTCAAAAAATCAGAGATTTTCACCCTTGGGTCCTGCAGGGATGGGGTTACAGTTTGAAAAATCAGAGGTTTTCACTCTTGGATCCTGCAGGGATGGGGCTATAGCTCGAAAAATCAGAGATTTTCACTCTTGGATCCTGCAGGGATGGGGTTACAGCTCAAAAAAAAAGCCTCAAATCAGAGATTTTCACCCTTGGGTCCTGCAGGGATGAGCCTTGAGCAGCCAGGCTGGATTTGTGGGATGTGTTTATTGGGAAATCTACACCCCACAGATGAATATTTCCCCTAAAGATTCTTCCTCAGGCATCCCAAACCGCACAGAACTACTGGATACAGAGAGGGAGCAGCTCTGGGGTTTTATGCAGTGCTTTTCTTCTTGGGAAGAATTCTCAGCTCAGTTTATGGTCAGAAGGTTCCAGCCCTGGACAGCAAATATTTGAGCTGGTGCCTCACTTGTCTGGGAGACTGTGCTTGAATATTTTTGCTTTCATATTTTCYCTGGAGGATCTGGAATAACCCCAGCTAGAGCTGGGATAAGATAATATTTAAGGATATTTTTACCTTGCTCAGAAATTTGGTTGCTGTGTCCAAAGTACCCCAATGTCAAATTGACCTTCAACTCCTCCTTTAGGAGGAATTTATTCTGAAGATATCAATTGTCAGGAGTTGTGCATTTTTTGCCCCTTTCCCTGCGTTTGTTTTTCCACTGGTGATGTGAAACTCAAAAGCTTTGTGTTTATGAGAATATATGAAGATATATGAGAATATATGAGGATATATAAGAATATATGAGAATATATGAGAATATATGAGAATATATGAGAATATATGAGAATATATGAGAATATTGGAAAATATATGAGAATATATGAGAATATATGAAAATATATGAGAACATATGAGCGTATATAACCTAAAATTATATTTTTATATGCACCTAATATTATTATATGGTATTATATGATCTAATTTAACTGACTACCATTTTTTCAGACTTTTACTCTCAGCATTGATGGGATTGAATGTTCTGGGTCACCYGAATAGATGATCCCATGGTTGCTGCCCCCTGAATGCTCCCAAAAARTCAGGGCCTGGATGTGCAGCAGGGCAGTGATTTCCCAGCTGGAGCTCTGGGGTTCTCCTGCAGGAATTAAACAGTTCCACCAAATGTAAAAACAACTCCATGTCCTAAAGCAATCCGAGCCAAGCAGGACGTGRCAGAATCCTCAGTGATTTGTCTTAAGAGTCGTTGCCATGGAAACAAGGTCTCCATCTCTATCTGTTACATCCTTATAGACATCCAGAGTGAGAAGTGAGGGAAATTCTCTCACCTCTGGGTGTCAGGGTTTGTAGTTTGCCCTGAATCCTTTGCTTATGCAAAAAAAAATTTGATTTTACATAGTCCTGTGCAATTCCAGATCTGACATCCCTTGCAGGTGAACTGCAGGTTAGAAATGCTCCTGCAGTGTGTGGGGAGCAGCTCCGAAACTCCTCAAAAACKGCTAAAAATCTCTTTTATTATTTACTTTTTTTTTGGTTTTAGTACAAAAAAGAACYACGAGTCTGGAAAGTGAGCTGTTGTCATCTGGGTTTCAATGTTCAGGTTACACAAAGATCATCTCTTCTGTGAATATAAATCARTTTAAACACAAAAACTCACCTGAACCAAGAGTTATAATACAGATTCAATATCAACATCACTGTTTTTTGTTTAGTAACAAAAGTGAGCATTATTCCAGTCAAAATGTCAGCAAATGAGATTAATGTGTACTTTTAACTTAAACACAGAAGAAAATCTGAAGCTGTAGGGTGAGATTAAAACAAAAAAAAAAACCCAACCCAAGAGCCTCTCCCCAATGAATCAGCAGATGCCTGGCTCCGGGACAATGGCTGGATGTAGCCTGTGATTTATTGTGGCAGGGATGCTGCCCACAGAGGAGAGCTCATTGTGCTCAGAAATAATGGCTTTGTCTCRGAGAGGCAGCAGAACCCTGGCATCTGTCAGCCAGCAGAAAAGAAATAAAGCTCAGCATTGAAATATCTTCCTGGAGCAGGTTGGCTGCCAGCTGTGGGTGCTGGGAATGAGTCCTGGTAGAGGCACATCTGAAGCAGTTTAGAACTGGGAAAAACTCAAAGTTTAGACAATGATTCAAAACTCTTCTCTCGCCCTCCCTTTCGAGATGAGCATCTTTGGAACACCCTCAGAATTCAAAACTGGCAGATATCAGTGATATTATGTAGGAAAGGTAAGAGTGGCTGAGTTTTTTGATGCATTCACCACAGAGAGAAGCAGGAAAAAGGTGAAGGTGCCTTACCTGGCTCTGGTGGAGGAGGTTTTTCAGCTGCAGAGGTGCCTCGGGCAGTTTCTGGGATGGAAGTGGACGGTTTGTGTTTTCTGGCAGTCAGAAAGAAATGTTTATTCATGTTAGCAGCACTGATCCCCTCCCAGGCTCTCCCCAGGAATGGTTCTGCAGAGTGCTGTGCCCAAATCTCCCTCTCTCGCCCTCGCTCACAYGCAGGTGCCTTCCAGTGCCCAATGAATTAAATGCTCTGAGACTTCTCAGGGAGATTTAACCCCTTCCAAGGTGTCTGAAATYGGTTTTATGGCTACACTGGAAAATAGGTTGTATAGCAAGGCTGCCTTTAAGAAGACAAGATGATTTCCCGGCTCATTAGAATTTAGAGAATTCTCTTCAATTACAGTAATTAATTCTTAGGAAAGTTCTCATTTTCCATGAGGTGCTTTACTTTTTTTTCCCCACGAGGTTTCTCAATGCTTCTGGAATGTATCTCATTTTCCACGCTTAATTTCAGCCCAGAGATGAGTACTGCAATTACATTCTTAATGACACAACACTTCAAAATTACGTGCATGTGACTTGAAAGGTGTATTTGTGCATCTCTTTATTGTATGGGAAGATAAATTAATTTTGTTAGGAACCAAAGATACTTTACCTTAAATTATTTCCAGTTGCAGAGCACATGCAAGTTTCAGCTTGCATTATTTAAATATGCTGCTTTTAAAAATGACAGCAGAGTTTCTGTTCCCAAGGAAAGTTATTCAGACCAGTTGAAAAGTCAGAGTGCATAACCCCAGTCGTGTATTTAAGCACCAGGCACATGCTATTCAATGCAACACGGAAGTCCAAGCCGTAAAATGCTTTTCAATAAATTATTACACTTGGTTTCAGCAAGACTGTTAAATCCTGGATTATCAAAATGTTTGTAAAGATGCTTAACTTTCRGCAAACTTCCTGCTTTTCCTTCCAAAAAAACATTTTCATCCTGCCCTTACCTCATTCTTTCATTCCCACCCACAATCAGGGTGCTGTGGGGGAAATCAGGAGCTCTGCATCCTTCAGCTGGGGAAAGAATTTGGGGACAGGGATTGGGGACAGGGACTGGGGACAGGGACTGGGGACAGGAATTGGGGACAGGGGCTGGGGACAGGGGCTGGGGACAGGGACTGG